>NW_017679808.1:0-9972 GCF_001879085.1 Nicotiana attenuata | reverse complement strand
GCGGAAATAACTGATCAGAAAGGGTTTTAATTCCCTTCGCGAAATATTTACAGAACACATATATCTACTTCGGACTTGGGGTGTTCTTGAGCGATTTTGAAGAGGAAATTCAAGGACATCGATCAGGTAAGCATTCTTGGACTTAGAACACAATTTTATCATGCAAATACATGAAATTTCACTGAAAACTCAAGGAATTAAGGTCAAAAATGGTGGTTTAGGGCTTGAAACCTAAGAGAACAAAAATGGGAATTTGAGGGGTCATTTGGACTCGGATTTTGGTGTTTTTTATATGTATAGACTCGTGGCGAGATAAGGAATCCGGTGATGTAAAATTTATAATTTTTCGAGAAGTGGGCCCGGGGCTCGGGTTTTGCCAACTTCGTGATTTTCGATGTTTTTCGAGTCTTTTCGATTGGGTTATATTCCCTTAGCATATTGTGACGTATTCGTTGTGGTTTTGGTCAGATTCGACGCGCGAAGAGGTGAATTCGAAAGGCAAGGGCATAGCAAGCTAGGACTTTGGCCGGCTTGAGGTTAGTAATAAATGTAAATGCTGTGTTGAGGGTTTGAAACCCCGAATTTTGCACAACGTAGTGCTATGTGAGGTGACTTGCACGCCGGATAACGGGCGTGGGGTAGAGCACCGTCAGGGATTGTGACTTGGTCCGTCCCGCTTAATAAAATTGATACCTATTTGATTGTAGATTTGTAATATCCTTATAAAAAAATGGATTAGTTGTCATAATTGGGCTTCGTGCCAACTACTTGAATCCTTCAGGGATTATTTTAATGGTTTCCTACCATATTTATAAATATTAAACTCAGTCCTGGTATTTAATACTGTGTTTGAAATCTCAGCCATTTTCTTAAATTAGAAATTAAGTTAATATTTTTAAATGAAGTTTGGGCTGAATATTTTTATACTATTGTGTGATTTTTGGACTGAGTATGGGATCGGGCTGCACGCCGCAGCAGTATTATAATGATATTGATATGAGGCCAAGGGCCTGTTTGATGTCACGAGATGGCTTATTATTGCGCTTGGGCCGTAAGGGACCCCTCCCGGAGTCTGCACACCCCCAGTGAGCGCCGTCGACGTTAAATAAATGGAGCGGGCTGCACGGCCGCAGCGGGGTACTGGAGGTACCGGAGTATGTGTCGCATTGCATATTTAATTGTTATTTATTTCTTCATCTGTCGTGATGTTTATTCTAACTGTATTGTTGTTTAATGGTATTATTAGCTTTACCTTGTGTTTATTTAGGATTTCTTATCCTCAGACCTTATTTATATTTATTACTTTCTGAGTTGGAAGTACTCACAATACTCCCTACACCTTGTGTGCAGATCCAGGTACACCAAAGGGTGAGTGAGGGCTTGTTAGCTGAGCAGCAATTGTCTGGGAGTGTCGAGGTAGCTGCATGGCGTTAGCAGCGTTGATCTCTCCCTTCTATCTTTTATTATTTTATTCGTATTATTTTCCTAGTCGGACTTGTAATAGGTGAATAATCTGCTTCTAGAGGCTCATGTTCGTGACACCAGATCTGTGGGCTATTTAGTATTTTATCTTGGGGTTTTCGAATGTTAGAAATTATTTCAGAGATTCCGCATTTAAATTGCTGTTTTTACTTGTGAATATTCATTTATCCACCTAGGTTATTTGGTCAAGGTTGTGTAAATGGTCGGGCTTGCCTAGCAGTGTGTTGGGCGCCATCACGACCGGGGTTGGGGTCGTGACAGGTAACCTCTCATATTTACCCGGTACGATTATAGTATTACGAAGATATTCAATCTTCCTTTCATTTATAGTCTCAATATACCAACCATTTTGGTTTATATATTTGAAACTAAAAAAGTTTCTTTTGAGACTCACTACAATATCAATGTCATGAATAATTTCATTCATCCGGATAATAACAAATAAGTTCTTTCAGAGCTCTTAATTGATTTTGTACTACAAGATCTTTTGTCACACCATCCATATGGTGAATGTCTCCTTCACGGAGAAAATCATATCATAATAATTATCATGGTCAAACTCATAATAAGCAAAATCATTTCTTGCTTTAATTTTGCCTTTAATAACCTTTTATAAGGCATGACAATATATTTTCGACGTACCACATGTACGCGATCAATTACATATTCATGTAATCATACAACAATGTTCATTATCTTTCTTTCTCTCAAACCTCCCGTAGAGGTGAGTTGTAGTATTTATTCAACCGTGCATAAGCACATTCTTATGCATAATTTGTATCACACACACACATACACACACACACACACAGATATATATATATATATATATATATATATATATATATATATATATATATAATGCTTATCACAAATCATATTTTCAAGGAATTGACTATAATCATGTGAGCGTGTCTCGTATTAACAGACGATATTGATACATATTTTCTTCACCTTTGAAGGATTATTTTGAGAACCCTTATTATTCTCATTTTTACAATTACCATAATGATGACTATTATTATTTTGATCTTTGGCACGCCCACATTCATTGGTCAACCACTTGTATTCATTTAGACTTATTAAGCACCGTTATCACATTCACTTCAAGAATGGAGTAAATTACGTGGGACAAGCTTCATGCTTTTTCATGAAAAATATATTATTTTTCTTTAGTCATCATTATATCATCAATATGGTACATCGGGACTCAAACCCAATGCCTTATCCATATAAATTATGTTAGGCCATAATGCGTTGGGACTCGAACCCAACGTCTTATTATCATGGTGCACTAGGACTTAACCGGTGTCTTACCCTCAAGGTACGATGGGACTTGAACTCACCGTCTTACCCTTAATTAATTGCATAATAAGCCAAAAGCATGTTAGATTTCAAAGGATTCGAATTTTAATCAATACGGTATTTAGCAGCAACTAGTTGCTTTACCCATTTCAAGAACACCAAAAAAATATTGATCCTCCAATACTTATCCAAAGTACTCTTGGCCCTATTCCCTTGAAAAGAGTGGAGGCTCCTTCTTCTTTTACAATACTGCTAACACATTGTAAAATACCTTCATACTGTTTTGTTGAACCCTGCATGTAATATAAATAAACAAAAGCAGGTGTCATGTTTTTAATAATGAATAAGAGAAGTGTAGTTAGAGAGATGACACCATTTTCCAATTCGAACGAAACCATCTTATTTTCAATTCAATAAGAAGCAAACTGAATATTGATATGGCATACAGAAATGCCAAGGTTTCCATTGGCTCAACCAAATCGATTAAAGATTGTCGGCTCTTTATACTTCCATCATGAAATGGGTTATCTTCAGAGTTGGTTAAAGCCTCGTGTTGATAACGTATTAAGAAACTTAGCTCAACGTAATAATATAAAACAAGAAAAAAAAACAAGAATATAGGGAGCAAGATGGGAGAAATTCTTATTTCTTCCATACATTCAAGTGTATACAATGTGATGCCCAAACCCTCTATTTATATGATGACATTGAGGTAATACAAAGGTATGTCATGAACAGGGTATGTCAATTCAAACACCTAAACAAGCCTGTTGGTTGATTAGGAAAATATTTGACACCAGAGAATGGTTGGTTAAGTGGGATCCTAGAGCTGACTTGAACAAGTATTGCAGCAAAGGAAAGTTGAGCATAAAGAAACTATATGTTGCAACAATGCCCCAATATCCTAAGTATAGTTGGAAGAAGATAACAATTGGTTCAAAAGCACTACCAAGACATCAATTCATACAGTGGTTGGCTATGCACAAGAAGCTCACAACAGTTGACAGATTAAGAACATGGGACATATCAGTAGCTACTGATTGTGTGCTATGTGAAAAAGCTGTTGAAGAAACAATGGAGCACTTATACTTTGAATGCGACTACTCTAGACATCTATGGGCAACCCTGTTAAAATGGTTGGGAGAAACACACACCATAAGGAGCTGGAATGCTGAAACAGAATGGCTAGAAAAGAGAAGTTCAAGCAGAGTTAAAGCACAACTAGTAAAGTTCCTTTATGCAGCTGTTATATATCATGTTTGGATAGAGAGCAACCAAAGGAGATTTCAAGACAAGAAGATAACAAGCCAACAAATATGACGACCCAAATGGGTCATCATCTGTTTTAATTAATTTTGTGCTTCCGAGGCCTTGAAAACCTCATTTAGAGTCGCCTCGATTTGCTGCACAGTCCGAGCGCGTAGCCGGAAAGCTTAAATGTGAAATTCTGTGAAAAATGCTAAATTTTGATGTTAAAATGAATAAATTTGACTTTGGTTAACATTTCGGGTAAACGGACCCGGACCCATGATTCGACGGTCCCAGAGGGTCCGTAGGAAAATATGGGACTCGGGCGTATGCCCGGAATCGAATTCCAAGGTCCCGAGCCCGAGAAATAAATTTTTAAGAGAAATTGTTTTCTGAAATTGTTAAGGAAAATTGAAATGATATTTGATTAGAACGTGTTGGTATCGGGCCCGTATTTTGGTTCCGGCGCCCGGTACAGGTCTTATATATGTTTTGTCATTCCTGTGAAATTTGGTTGAAAACGGACGTCGTTTGACGTGATTCGGACCTAAATTGGAAAATTTGATGTTTTATGAAGTTTGAAAGAATTCTTGGATTTTGAGGTTTAATTCGATGTATATGATGTTATTATGGTGATTTGATCGCGCGAATAAGTCCGTAGGATATTTCTGAGATTGTGTGCATATTTGGTTTGGAGCCCCGAGGGCTCGGGTGAGTTTTGGATAGGCCACGGGTGCATTTTTGAACTTTGAAAATAATCTGGTATGCCTGTTCTGCAGTTTTCGCATTTGCGAAGCAGGTCTCGTAAATGCGATCTCGCAAATGCGAGCCTGGCATCGCAAATGCGAGGAGGGAAAACTTTGCAACTGATCGCAAATGCGACCAAATGGCTCGCAAATGCGAAGTGGTGTCTGTCGCAAATGCGACATTTTTGGTCGCAAATGCGAAGTCCCTCATTTTGTTCAGTGTTCGCAAATGCGAACTTCACTTTGCAATTCCCACATATGAGGGTCGGGGTTCGCATTTCTCATAACTGAGACCTGCAATTTTTACACTTAAACGATTTTGAGCTTCATTTTTCATATTTTCTCAAACCCAAACACACTTAGGCGATTTTCCAAGAACAAGTCTTCCTCCAAATCAATTGTAAGTTAGTTTTTACTTATTTCTTTCAATCATTAACATCTTTTAACATGATTTCAACCTAAAATCAAAGATTTTCATGGGGGAAATTGGGTGTTTTGGGTAGAACCTAGGTTTTTCAAAAGTTGGGGATTTGGACCTCAATTTGAGGTCCGATTTCAAAACAAATTATATATTTGAGTTCGTGGGGGAATGGGTAATCGGGTTTTGGTTCGAACCTCGGGTTTTGACCACGTGGGCCCGGGGGCGATTTTTGACTTTTTGGGTAAAACTTTGGGAAACTCATTTTCATGCATTGGGTCGATTCATTTAGTGTTTATTAATATAATTAAGTAATTTATGATTAGATACGAGCGAATTGGCGGTGGAATCACGGGGTAAAGCTATAATTGAGGCTTGAGTTGTATTCAAGGCATTGAGGTAAGTGTTTGGTCTAACCCTAGCTTGAGGGATTAGGAGTTGAGTCTTATTTGCTAATTGCTTCTTGTTGAGTACGACTTATAGGCATGGTGACGAGTATCTATACGTTGTTGTCGAGCATGACCGTGAGTCTTAAATTGATAGTTGTTGTGTTCTTAAATGATACTTCAGATGCTTTAAATTGATGACTCTTGATATTGAGTAGAGATTTAGTTTATTCTCGTGGACTTTATTTATGCTTGAGCACTGGTATTAATCGAGCTGAGTAAGAGTTAAGCTAGGATTTGGTTATTGCTGATTCTCCCTTGCCGGGATGGTTATTTTGATATTGTTGTTCCCTTGACGGGAAATTATTATTATATTGCTTTTGTTTCCTTGCCGAAAATTTTATTGCGACTTTGTGTTGACTTGAAATGGGAGCGGGTGGTACGCCTACCACAAGTTATTGATTGAAATGGGAGCGGGTGGTACGCCTACCACAAGTTATTGATTGAAATGGGAACGGGTGGTGGGAGTGGGTGGTACGCCTACCACAAGATATTGATGAAATGGGAACGGGTGGTATGGCTACCACAAGTTATGATGAAATGGGAGCGGGTGGTACGCCTACCACGAGATTTGATGAAATGGGAGCGGGTGATACGCCTACCACGGAAACATTGAGAAATGGGATCGGGTTGCACGCCTGCAACGAGATGTGTACTGACAGTGAAATCTGCTTTTATTTCCCTTATCCGTGTTAGAGTTAATTTATTGATGTTCCTTATTATTCTCTTGAAATTCTGTATTATCTGCTATCCCCGAAGCATGTTCCCCTCCCATTTAAAATGTTTATTCTTGATATATTTCTCGCTGTAGATGTATATATATAACTGCACAGGTTTATGTGGTAGTCCTGTCTAGCCTCGTCACTACTTATCCGGGGTTAGGCTAGGCACTTACCAGCACATGGGGTCGGTTGTGCTGATACTACACTCTGTGCTCTTTTGCACAGATCCAGGTAACGGACAACAGCAGTAGTTCGGGAGCTAGTCTTCAGTCCACGAGATTCCCGAGGTAGTCCTGCAGGCGTCCGCAGGCCCGGCATCTCCTCTATCTTTGTTTATGATTTGTTTCCTTTTGTATCCGAGACAGACTTTATTCCTTGTTTCAGACAGTTGTATGTAGCACTCTTAGATAGTCCGTGAATGTTGTGACACCAGTCCTGGGTAGAGACATATGTGGATTTTCCTTGTTATTTTGGTTTACTTCGTTAAGTCTTCCGCTTTAATTTCATATTTCCGCTGTTATTCTAATATTTAACGCTTGTTGATATGATTGGTAAAAAAAAATTTAAAATGAAAGAGTTAGGAGTTTATGATTTGTGGCTTGCCTAGTTTCTACGAGTAGGCGCCATCACGACCCCCGAGGGTGGGAAATTCGGGTCGTGACAAGTTGGTATCAGAGCTCTTGGTTACATAGGTCTCACAATTCACGGACAAGATTAGTAGAGTCTTAGGGATCGGTACGGAGACGTCTGTATTTATCCCCTAGAAGCTACCGAGTTAGGAAAAGTTTCACATTTGTTCTTTCTTGTCGTGCGGTTTGGTTTCTCAACGCTAATTGAATTTCTACTCTGTTCTTTCGCAGATGGCGAGAACACGCGCTTCCTCATCTACTGATCAGCAGTCCGAGCCCCAGGCAGCTCCCACTAGGGGCAGAGGGCGAGGCCTAGGTCGTGCTAGCGGCCGAGGCAGGGGCAGAGCTCAGCCCCGAGCAGCAGCACCAGTGGCGGAGCCTCAGGTTGACTTTGATGAGGAGGTTCCGGCCCCAGCCCCAACAATTTCGGTGGGCCCAGCTCAGGTCCCAGAGGGGTTTATTGCTACCCCAGTTCTTCAGGACGCTTTGGTCCGATTGGTGGCCTCATGGAGAGTGTCACCCGTGCAGGCTTGCTTCCTGTAGGACCAGCCACTTCTCAGGCTGGAGGAGGAGTCCAGACTCCTGCTACTCGTACTCCGGAGCAGGTGGCTCCCCAGACTCAGACTCCAGTAGTTCAGCCAGTTGGAGCAGCTTAGCCGGGCTGTGACGACCCAAAAGGGGTCATCACCTATTTTCTTACCCATCTTGTACTTCCGAGGCCTTGAAAACCTCATTTAGAGTTGCCTCGATTTGCGTGCATAGTCCGGGCACGTAGCCGGAAAGCCTAGATATGAATTCTGTGAGAAAAATGCTAAATTTTGATATTAAATTGAATAAATTTGACTTCGGTCAATATTTTGGGAAAACGGACCCGGACCGATGATTTGACGGTCCCGGAGGGTCTGTAGGAAAATATGGGACTTGGGCATATTCCCGAAATCAAATTCTGAGGTCCCAAGCCCGAGAAATGAATTTTTATGTGAAATTGTTTTCTGGAAATAATTAAGGAAATTGGAAATGAAATTTGATTAGAAGACTATGGTATCGGGCCCGTATTTTGGTTCCGGCGCCCGGTACAAGTCTTATATATGATTTAAGCATCTTCTGTAAAGTTTGGTTGAAAATGAACGTCGTTTGACGTGTTTCGGACTTGAAATGGATAAATTGATGTTTAATGAAAGTTGGAAGAAATCATGGGTTTTGAGGCCTAATTTGATGTTCATGATGTTATTTTGGCGATTTGATCGCACGGATAAGTCCGTAGGATGGTTTTGAGGTGGTGTGTATGTTTGGTTTGGAGCCCCGAGGGCTCGGGTGAGTTTTGAGTAGGTTCCGGGATGCCCTAGACTTAAAAATATCAGCTGTTGCAGGTTCAGGAAATATTGCAGGCCTCTGAAACCTCTAGCGCGGTCCGCGAGAAATCGCGTGCGGCCGCGGTCGGCTTTGCGTGGTCCGCGGTAGGTGCTGTGCGGCCGCGGTCGGCTTTGCGCGGTCCGCGCAGGGCTAAGATCCGCAGGTCTTCAGGTAGGACAGACTAGCGCGGCCGCGGTCGCCTTTGCGCGATCCGCGGTGGATGCAGCGCGGCCGCGGTCCCTTTTTGCGCGGTCCGCGCTGGGACTTCAGAGGGGTATATATAGACGGGGAATTTCAATTATTTTTCACTTTTCAAAAACCCAAAACATAAGAGGCGATTTTCCAAACAATTCTTCTTCTTCAAAACGATTGGTAAGTGATTTCTAACTCATTTTCTTCACTCCTTAACATCTTTTAACATGTTTTCAACTTCAAAACAAAGATTTTAATGGGGAAATTTGGGAATTTTGGGTAGAACCTAGGTTTTTCTAAAATTGGGGATTTGGACCTCAATTTGAGGTCCGATTTCAAAATAATTTATATATTTGAGTTCGTGGGGGAATGGGTAACCGGGTTTTGGTTCGGACTTCGGGCTTTGACCACGTGGACCCGGGGGCGATTTTGGAATTTTTGGGAAAAACTTGGAAAATTTATTTTCATGCATTCAAATTGATTCATTTAGTGTTCATTAAAGTAATTTAGTGACTTGTGACTAGATTCGAGCGGATTGGAGGTGGAATCACGGGGTAAAGCCATAGTTGAGGCTTGAGTTGAGTTCAAGGCATCGAGGTAAGTGTTTGGTCTAACCCTAGCTTGAGGGAATAGGAGTTGAGTCTTATTTGTAACTTGCTAATTGTCGAGTACGATGTATAGGCATGGTGACGGGTATCTATGCATTGGTGTCTAGCATGACCGTGAGTCCTTATTTTGTGAATAGTTTGGTTGTTGTTATGCCTTCCATGCTTAGTTGATGATTTCTATATGTTGTAAAGATCTTGTGAAAGAAATTGTGATCTTTGAACTTCGTGGAGCATTGGCTCGGGTTGAAATACAAATTGTGAAGGTATATGAGATAAGTAACTCATTGGAGCATTGGCTCAAGTGATAACGTGAACTATGAGATGAAAGTGAAAGAAAGTGAAGAGTTAATGATTTATTCCCTTGCCGGGACGTTGTTGGTTATTGATGTTGTACCCTTGCCGGGTTTTTAATTGTTTGTTTGTGTACCCTTGTCGGGATGTTCATTATTGTTTTATTATTCCCTTGCCCTTGTTTGTGATTGTTGATTGGGTGAGGAAGAGTGTTAAAGCACGAAGGGTGATGCCGTGCATTGTTTGTTTCTTGTGAGGAAAGGGTGTAAAGCACGAAGGGTGATGCCGTGCATTATTTGCTTATTGTGAGGAAAAGAGAGTAAAGCACGAAGGGTGATGCCGTGCCGCACGATGTGTCGTTCCATGCCTATTTTATTGATTACATGTGAGGAATGAGAGTAAAAGCACGAAGGGTGATGTCGTGCACGTTTGTTTATATTATTGCTTGGTGAGGATGAGAGTAAAGCACGAGGTGATGTCGTGCACTTGTTGATCCTCGTTCCTTATTGTTGTATGTGTTTTGCCTTTCCTT
>NW_017679807.1:14803-15576 GCF_001879085.1 Nicotiana attenuata | reverse complement strand
CTTCCGATCTAATCCCGGAACAAAAACCGAGGATCTCCCGGCACAAAAAACCGTGGAGCTTTTTCTTTCCAAATCCCGGAACAAAAACTGAGGATCTCCCGGCACAAAAAATCGTGGAGCCTTTTCTTTCCAAATCCCGGAACAAAAACCGAGGATCTCCCGGCACAAAAACCGTGGAGCTTTTTCTTTCCAAAATCCCGGAACAAAAACCGAGGATCTCCCGGCACAAATAACCGTGGAGCTTTTTCTTTCCAAATCCCGGAATAAAACCAAGGATCGCCCGGAACAAAAACCATGGAGCTTTTTCTTTCCAAAAAAATCCCGGAACAAAGACCGAGGATCTCTCTACACATGCCTAATTCGATTGTTTAGACCTGTGTCCCAGCTAACTCACGAAATTTTCCTAGTAAAAACTGGGGCAGAAAATTTCGTTCGTTCGTTTGTTTTGGTATCCTAAGCAGGTCAACCTCAAGACACAAGGTGCGAGATGACCAATGGAATAAATCTCAATTCAGAATCAAGAAAAGAGAAAAGAACAAAAGATGAACTATAATGTGAAGCAAAGCAAGGGCGCGGATTGCTCAAAATCTGATTGAAGTCACAAGCTCCGTTGACTCTGTTTTGACTCAATGCTGCATGAAGAGGTAAAAACACCTACAACTGGCGAGCATCAAGATTCAGATCGGAGACCACAGCAAAACCAGCTGAGACTCAAGACCAAGTTTCAAGGCAATTATAGATAGGAATCTTGTAACTCACAGTTGATAGGCATA
>NW_017679807.1:3547-13016 GCF_001879085.1 Nicotiana attenuata | reverse complement strand
AAAACACAGGAATACCCTGAGCAGGCCACCGGAGATCAGAAAAGAACCATTAGACGACATGCGAGTGGTTTCTTTTTAAGTGGTGATGTTTTGTATAAAAGAACCCCGGACCTCAACTTGCTAAGATGTGTTGACGCCGAAGAAGCTGGAAGAATTATGCATGAAGTGCACGCAGGAGTGTGTGGACCTCATATGAATGGTTATGTGTTGGCAAAGAAAATTTTGCGAGCCGGGTATTACTGGATAACCATGGAGAAGGACTGTTTCAGTTTTGTTCGGAAATGTCATCAATGCCAGGTGCACGGCGACTTGATTCATGCACCTCCGACAGAACTCCATCCGATGTCAGCACCTTCGCCGTTTGTCGCTTGGGGCATGGATGTCATTGGGCCGATCGAGCCGAAAGCTTCGAATGGGCATAGGTTCATACTGGTAGCAATCGACTATTTCACAAAATGGGTTGAAGCCATCACCCTCAAGTCAGTCACCAAGAAAGCCGTGGTAGACTTTGTGCACTCCAATCTCATTTGCCGCTTTGGCATTCCTGCAATTATTATTACCGACAATGCAGCTAACTTGAACAGTTGCCTGATGGAGGAGGTATGTGAACAATTCAAGATAATGCATAGAAACTCAACTCCCTATCGGCCAAAAGCCAATGGTGCTGTTGAGGCAGCAAATAAGAACATCAAGAAGATTTTGAGAAAGATGATTCAAAGCTCCCGGCAATGGCATGAAAAGTTACCCTTCGCATTACTTGGGTATCGCACACAGTACGTACATCAATTGGAGCAACACCGTATTTGTTAGTTTACGGTACTGAAGCAGTCATACCTGCAGAAGTGGAAATCCCTTCACTCCGGATAATCGTTGAGGCGGAGATTGAGGATAGTGAATGGGTCAAAACCCGACTAGAGCAATTGTCATTAATTGATGAAAAACGGATGGCCGCGGTTTGTCACGGACAGCTATACCAACAAAGAATGGCCCGTGCCTATAATAAGAAAGTGCGTCCCAGGAATTTCGAAGTGGGACAGCTGGTACTCAGACGCATTCTCTCTCATCATCAGGAAGCAAAAGGGAAGTTTGCCCCTAATTGGAAAGGTCCATACATCATCCGGAAAATATTGCCAAGAGGAGCACTGTATCTGGGAGACATCGAAGGGAATGATCCTGAGACAGCAGTCAACGCAGATGCGGTAAAAAGGTACTATGTCTAATCCTCATTCGGCAATGGCTTTTGTGCAATTGAAATGACGAAGGCTTTTCTTCTCGCTACCCAAACACTATCAACCCTTCGTAAACCCATTTGAGCCGGTTACTCTCCTTTGGCTACCCTCTTTGGAACCCGGAAGTACGAACGAAAAAAAAAAAGAAGAGAGAAAAAAAAAAAAAAAAAGAAAATATATATGAAAAAAAAAATGATGAAAGGAAAAAGAAAAACAAAAACAAAAACAAAAACAACCAAAAACAAAAGTTGTCTGAACTACGTTTGACTTGATCCCGAAAAGGTACGTAGGCAGCCTCTCTCTGGGGTTCAGTCATACCAAAACAAAATCTCAATTTCCCCAAAAATGAAACTGGGGCAGATGATATAATGGTTCGGCCATGAATTCGCCAAAATGGTTCCAAAGTTGTAGTTCCACCCAAAATCCTTTTTACCCCAAAAACCTTGTCCAAGTCCTTCCGATCAATTGACAAAGGCATGGAAGCGGCAAACGTCATTGTTGGAATCTGATACAATTCAAATTGAGAGAAACGAAATGAGAGAGTCTTATCGGTGAAAACCTTCGGGCACCATAAGGCGATGGTGAGTAGAGAAACTGAAAATGAGAGAATTCGCTTAGTGAAAACTCGCAAAGAGCACTATCGGGCGACAGTGAGAAGAGAAATAAGAGAGGTCGATTGGCGAAAACCCGCAAAGGGCGCTGTCGACCGAAAAGAAGACATCTCACCACTCAAGGAGTCCTGGTAAGGTTCCCTGGTTTTGAAATACTGATTATGGGTTCACGAGCAGCCTGAAAGTTTGTGTGGGTCGGGCATCCAGTCCAAGAAGCATGTCATGATCATTTGAAGCCGGCATGCATATCCCAGATAAGTCCTTCTTGTCCCCGAAAGGGATGCTTTTCTTTAAACTCATCTGCTTGCTTTTCTGCCTACCTCTCTTTGAATCCCTTTCGGTTTAGCTCTGATTCTGTAGCTAGTACAAAGAAAAGGTGGCAGGACCGGTTTCACAGGGCTCCGCCTGGTCAGAGTCAAAGAAATACCCAGCCTCAGCGAATGCTTCAGGCCAATCTCGACTGACCATGGTGTTCGATGCTTTCAAAGCAAAAACATTGAAAAAGGGAAGTCAAAGGCAAAGGTCCCAAGGGTAGAATAAAGTGAAAAGGCTAGAGCCCGCACGGGCGAGTCATCATGAAGTCCTAAGGTTGAACCCGGTCAGTTTTGAAAAGAGATTCACCCTCAAGGCAAACGAGCAGCAAAGTTCTCAACGGAAATGGGGGCCGAGATCAAGCAATCGAGATGATCAAGGCCACAAAACCAACCACCGTTTCAAACTAACAAAATTGTTCCTTGTTGAAAACAGGTTTAATGCAAAGCAACCGTGCAAGGAGCAGGTGCAGTCCAAAAAGAAATGAAATGCGCAAGCGCTGAAACAGCTTCGCGACAGGAAAACAACCAAAAGGGAAGTTTCTCCCCAAGTTCTTTAACGCGTTTTGACTAAAAAAAAACATAAAAGAGGAAACAAAAGGAAGAAGAAAGAAGAAAAGAAATAAAAAGGAAAATCCCAAAAGAAAAACAAATCATGGTAGCATAGGATCCCATTCCTTAAATATCCCGGAACAAAAACCGAGGATCTCCCGGCACAAAAACCGTGGAGCTTTTTCTTTCCAAATCCCGGAACAAAAACCGAGGATCTCCCGGCACAAAAACCGTGGAGCTTTTTCTTTCCAAATCCCGGAACAAAAACCGAGGATCTCCCGGAACAAAAACCGTGGAGCTTTTTTCTTTCCAAATCCCGGAACAAACACCGAGGATCTCCCGGAACAAAAACCGTGGAGCTTTTTCTTTCCAAATCCCGGAACAAAAACCGAGGATCTCCCGGAACAAAAACCGTGGAGCTTTTTCTTTCCAAATCCCGGAACAAAAACCGAGGATCTCCCGGAACAAAAACCGTGGAGCTTTTTCTTTCCAAAATCCCGGAACAAAAACCGAGGATCTCCCGGAACAAAAACCGTGGAGCTTTTCTTTCCAAAATCCCGGAACAAAAACCGAGGATCCCTTTACACATTCCCAATTTGATTAGATATGTGTCACAACTAACTCACGAAATTTTCCTAGTGAAAACTGGGGCAGAAAATTTCGTTCGTTTGTTTTGGTATCCTAAGCAGGTCAACCTCGAGACACAAGGTGTGAGATGATCAATGGAATTAAGAAAAGAAGAAAAGAACAAAAAGATGAACTCAAATGCGAAGCAAGCAAGGGCGCGGATTGCTCAAAATCTGATTGAAGTCACAAGCTCCGTTGACCCTGTGTCGACTCAATGCTGCAGGGAAAAGTAAAACACCTACAATTTGCGAGCATCAAGATTCAGATCGAAGTTCACAGCAAAATCAGCTAAGACTCAAGATCAAGTTTCAAGACAATTATAGATAGGAATCTTGTAACTCATAGTTGATAGGCATAGCTATCTTAGCTTTGATTTCCTTTTGGTGTAATAAGGAGGTCAGCAAGCAGTAGCAGCAGCAACAGCAGTGAGATCACAGCCCTTGGCAGTCCCAGCTACCAAACCTTCCAGAACTACACTGACCTGATTCCTTTATAGCCAAGGATATGTAGGCAACCTTTGAAGCAGGGTTCGGTCAGATTTTTCAAAAATGCTTCTCATGGAGTGTCAAGCAGGCAAAAATCCCATAGTCGCTCATTTATCTTTGCCCGAAAACCCTTCGTGTCTTCAAGCAAAGAAGGGCAGCTGTGAGCACGTGATTTTTGCCACGCTTAAATTACTCCTATAAATTCATTAGACTTAGAACTTTTCTTTTATTGTTTGAATTTTTAGGAATTAATTGCATGATTTTGTGTCTTGTTTGCAAATATTGCATTTGCATTTAGAATTCGATTTTATATTTTTACTAGTTAATTAATATTGCTAAAATAAGAAAAAATAATAATAATAACATCTTTACATTTTTGGTTTAAGAATTAGTTAACGTTGGAAATTGTTAATATAATCTTAGTATTGGGTCTTTAGTTTTTGATTTTAATAAAATCAGAAAATTCAGAAAATATAAATAAATAAAGTACAAAAAGAAAATAAGGAAACAAATGAAAGAAAATGAAACAAAAAGCAAGGGTTGGCAAAATGTTTGGGCCAATTTCGTGCAGCCCAAACCAAAATCACCAAAAATCAATCCATAACCCAGTCCCCACCCGTATAGTCCAAAACCCCAACCCAGTCCAGAGACGCCCAAAAAACGACGTCGTTTTGGCGTCAATTAATCTTGACCGTCCATTTCTCATCATCCAACGGTCCTCACTCGTTCAAGACTTTTAAATAAAAATGTCTGAAAATTCCTCATTAAACCTAAACATTTCCCATCCTCCTCGTACCCCTGTCTCCCACCGCCAGCTACCACCGCCCTCCGCCCTAGCTCCACCGCCCCTCCGCCGTCCGCCGCCGCTGGAAATCGTCGCCGCCGGCGGCGATGTTCCGATGACCACCAAATTTACACCCCAGATTCCCCTTTTCTTCCTCTACTCAAATCCACTACCCGTTGCCTCCAAATCTTACCAGAACCCGTCGAATATCCATTCGAAATTTTCCGGCCAAGTCGCAAGTTATGCCAAACGGTCCCAAATTAACACCATGGGACCGCCTTGATCTTCTCTATCCAACCCCCATAGCCACATATCTCAAATATGGCCAGAATTGCCCAAATATCCGATCAAAATCCGCAGAACCCTAAATTAGAAAATCTTGGGTATTTTCGACCATAACTTCCCTAATCATGTGTGTTCTTTTGGAAAACACACGATTAGGGATGTTACGCGTCAAGAATCCCGGAGGATTCAAACAAATGACCAGTCGGAGCTCACCCCATAGTCAGTCAAGTGCTCAAGCTAAGTAAGTTTTCCTCGTCCTCCTTCGTTAATCTTTTCCTTCTGACTGGTACTTCCTCTTGAGCAATCAATTTAGGGATTGAGTTTATTTTTTCCTCATCTTCGCTTGGGCCAGTGGTCAAATAGATTAGCATTTGTTGTCTTTTAATTAATAATTGGGCCGTTTGTCAATTTACTTGTGACTGAGTTCTTTAGGATTAGGATTAATCATGCTTAGGGTTAGTTTAGGTTTTTAGTTGTTTAAATTTTCTCCATGCTTCATGAATAATTTGTTCTATTAACTGTGTGTGTGTCGAATTTGCTTGCTACAGTTTTAATCAATACTCTGTGGGCACTGTTTTACTCTGATGCGTTATTAGTAGTTGTTAATCCAAAAGCAGTAGTCATTTGAATTTAGGATTCACAATTGGATTGATGGTTGGTTAATTTGCAGAAATAGTTACTTGAACCAGGGTCAATTAGGAAGTTTAGTGTAGTTAATGGAGGCTAGTAATTTCAGAACAAATAAAAGGGTAATTTAAGGCATAGAAAAGGGTAGTTCTATTAGGAATAGTAATTTTAAAAGTAGGGAAGGGATAGTATAGGAATTGTAATGGGTATAGGACTTTCTAGAATAGACTTTAGTATAGTTTTCAATAAAATAGGTGTTGTTACTTGGGTAACAAGTTTAAAAATAAGGGACTAAAAGCTGAAAATGAGAAGGACTAAAAAGAAAACAAAAAATCTGAAGGAAGCCTTAGGCTTTGCCTATAAAAGGCACACCCATTGCCTTGTTTAACAAGTTTTTTGTAGGATTTTTGGAAAGATCGAAATTTCCAAAAAAATATATTCTGCAAGTTTTGTCAAATTTGAAAGTTTGAATTCCAAAATTCCAAAAACCAAATCCTGAAATCTAGAATTATAGAAAGCTCCCTTTAGATCAACAAAAGAATACGAGCAAAAACTCAAAAAAATACTGCTACATTGAAGCTCCTATTTAGGTTGATTTAAGTTCAGCTGTTATTTTGAGTTCATTGTTCCTAGTTTCATTTCACCAGCTCTTTTGGTTTTTTCCATGATTTTGATCAGTTCATTGACTGTTTGGTGTCCAAAAATTTCCCTGGTAATTTTCCAAGCTCAATGGGACTAGTTCAAGTTATTTTACCACCGGTGGTTTGTTATCATTTGTAATTTTGGTCTGGTGTTTGACATATCTTGGGTTGAAAATTTGTTGTTGCTGCTGGCTTACGTCTGCTGCTTTGCTATTTCTACTGATTCTCCTTCTTCTGTTCATATTTGTCATAATTCCAGGTATTAACTCCTATCCTATTGTATTGGTGCTGGATTCGAAAGTGCATATGCAATAAGAATGCTCTTCATTTGCCTCTGAAGACCGTGCCTGTTTGGACTGTATGATAGACTTACTCATTAGTGTAGGTTTAAATTCTGAGAATGTACAATAAATTTGAATTGTGTGATTAGGACTGTTGAGATTATTAAATTGAAGTATTCATTCAGTGGTGTTGTAGGTTAGTTAGTATCATGTTCAATTAGATTTCATTTTGCTACTGAGATTGGAAATTGTTCTGGACGGCTTTAGCCTGTTATAGACTGCTTTGAATTTTAAAACGAATCTAGTGATGATAGGCTCAATTTGTTTAAGAATGATTGTTAAGTTCCATTTGTTCAATAAGATCAGTAGGTTCAATGGTAAATTATTCAATAAACTGTTAATTCAGGGCAAGAACTAAAATCAGATAATTTCCGGTAATACTTGTTTTTGCGTTAAAATCAGAATTCAGTCCAGTAGTGAAAAGATCGGCCCATTATTTGTTGAATTGGTATCCCTTAATTATAATTTGAGTTCTTGTGGGTGAGACGCACGCTGAGGCCCAAAAATTGTATAAGCCCAAAAATCCTTAAACTACATTAGGAATATGGGGATTAATTTGGCAATATAAATTAGGTTTTCGAGTTAGTAGGCGGGTTCAAATTAAGAGGGTCCTTCCCTTTGTTTGAATTCGGACTTGAACTTGAGGCCCGAATTATTAAATGCGAATTAATTAAGGCCCTTTTAGAGACAACACTGTAACTAGAAAATCATAGTTTCTTTTAGATGGCCTTTAATAAAACATGAGCGAGCCTCGCCGCATAAAACATATAAATTGCGGGGCCTCATTAAATACTATGTTTAAAATATTTTAGAAATCGGGTAAGCCATTTAGCAAATTTCCATGGCTTCCCGCAAAGATATCAACACGCTAGTGCTTTAGGCGTGTTATTTAATAATTTCACTTCCTAAACTCGGGTGTGCATTCATGCAACCCAAATCCAAATCCCAAAACGTTGAATAAGAGTGTGTTGAGGATCCGGGTGCATTTCATGTGACGTGATCCAAAACACGCTCTTAAACGGCGTTCACTTTCTAAAAAAAATAATTAAAAGCGGTAAATAATCTAAAATTGCATTATAGGTAGGAATTGTATAAAACAGAAGTTTAGCCATTTTATAATTAATTAAGCGACCGTGCTAGAACCACGGGATCTAGGGTGCCTAACACCTTCCCTCGGGTCAACAGAATTCCTTAACAGAATTCTGTTCGCAGACTCCAATTGGGAAGTCAAAATTTTCCTCGATTTGGATTCAATAAACCGGTGACTTGGGACACCAAAAGCAATCCTATCCAAGTGGCGACTCTAAAAAATAATAAATAATCCCATTTCGAATAATGTCACTTTAAATGGAAAAACTCCCTTATACATTATCCTTCGGGGTAGGTGTGTAAAAAAGGAGGTGTGACATAGTACAAAATCAATCAACATAAACAACAGTTCAAACAAGGATTTTCTACAGTTTAGATTTAATTCATATCAAGAAGAACAGGTTAATTTTGCACTAAACATGGGTATTGCACGGGAGTTCAGTTAGGCAGTTAAGGCAATTAAGCAGTTTAAGGCACGCAGCATGCTTTCCTAAGCTAAACAGGATAGTTACATATACTATGTATTGCTCAATTAAAGGAAAAAAACAGATATTTGCTTAATAAAAAAATTGGTGTTTTTCAAAATAAATAGCCCGTGTACGCCACTGGTCACCTCACGGTACCACGACATTCAATATCAAACAATACCAAATCCTAAGGGAGAGTTTCCCCCACACAAGGTTAGGCAAGCCACTTACTCGAAACCAAAGCTCAAATCAATCCGAATCACGCTCTTGCCACGGAGTATCCAACTCTAGTGGCCAAATTCTAATCAAATCAATTACATAACGTAAATATAGCTACAAGCAAACTATTTACTAATGAATTCAAAGCTAAAAAAAGGCGTGAAAATTAGGAAAATGCCCCAAAAATTTCTCCCGGACCACGTCTCGGAATCGGGGTTAGAAGTCATAATTATGAAAACCCATTAACTCACGATTCAACTCATACAAAAATCATTCCAAAACGACGCTAATTCCCATCAAACCTCAGATTTTTGATTGGGGAACTTTCCCCCCATTTTCCAAAAACTTCCACCCTCAAAATTCCTTAATTAGATGAAGAATAACAACCAAGATTAATGTAATATGATCAAAATCGGTTAGGGAATAGTTACCAATAGCTCTCCTTCAATCCCTCAAAAAAATCACCTTATCACCGGAGCTCCAAATTGAATTTTTGTGATACGAATTCAAACCCTCGAAATCCCCTTTTTTGCCCCAGCGATTCCCGCTTCTGCGCTCCCAGGACCGCCCGCCCACACCTCCGATCCACACCTTACGGAAGAAACCATCCAAGTGCGAAAATCACTTAACTGGGCTTAGGGCCACATCTGCGAGCCCGCTCCTTCGGTCCCAACTGCACCTGCGATCCCACTGACAAGTCCCAAAATCGCATTCTGGCGAGCTCCGACTGCAGTCCAAAATGACTCAGGTGCGAAATACCAGGTTTTTTGTAGCAACTTCAGCCCATTTGCACAAGCTCAAACCAAATTCCGTTAGCACCAGGAAACTCACCCGAGCCCTCTGGACCTTAACCAACATTACCAACCAATTCCTAAAACGCCATACGAATTAGTCGAGCCTCAAATCACATCAACAACACTTAAAATCACGAATCGCCCCTCCAATCCAAAACTTTAAAACTTGAAACTTCAAAATTCTGACACGATGCCGAAACCAACCCCAAACCATATTCGATTGACCCCAAATTTTCCACACAAGTCCATATTCAACTTTACTGACCTACTCAATGTCGGATCGGATTTCGACCGAATTATCAAAAGTTCCACAAGGCCCGAAACTTCCGGAAAATTCAACTTCGCCATTTCTAAGCCTAAATGAGCTACGGACCTCAAAAGACACAATCGGCACGCCTAATCTCTCC
>NW_017679807.1:0-3522 GCF_001879085.1 Nicotiana attenuata | reverse complement strand
AAAATGGGTAGGGACTCAAAAGAAAAAAAAAATCTGAAGGTAGCCCTAGTTTTGCCTATAAAAGGCACACCCATTGCCTTGTTTCACAAGTTTCTGACCCCTGAGAATTTTCCAAAAACCTTCCAGCTCCAAATTTCCCCAAATATACATTTTCTGCAAGTTTAAGATCTGAAATTCGAACTTCAGATTCGAATACAGCAAAAAAAACTTAACAAAAAATACTGTTCTATTGTAACTTTGGGCCTGTTCGAGTTATGTCCAGTTGGTTTATTGATTCCTTTGGTTATGAACTATTTCCTGAGTTGATTTCAAGCTAGATTTAGCTGCTCAACCAGATTTTGGTTCTGCTTAACTGGTTCCTCATTGCTGGATTTTTAAACTTACTCGCTGTGATACTGCTGACTTGAACTGCTGCTGACCCCTCTTCTCGTGTTATATTTCCATCTCCAGGTATTCATTCTGCTGTTACACAGCTATGTAGCACTTATTGGGCAAGCAATAAAAGTCAACACACGATTTCTCATGCTCAATTAACCCAATACATTCCTACTGCCTTTTATGTTTAAATGAGCTTCTGTGTGTAATTCAATAAGTATTAACGTATGTAGTTGTAGGAATCATTTTTGTTTTAGCCTTACCAATATGTAACTGGACTGTATAAAGGACCGTTCTGTACTGTTTCGAACTTCAGTGTGATAGAATATAGTGTGTAGTGATAGTAGGTTCAATTTAGTTGAGGTTGATCGTTTAAATCTCCATGCATATAATTAGTCTATGAGTTTCAGCGTGTTGATTCAATAGTATTGACCTTGACATATTCAATTTCAGCAGGACCAACATTAGACCAGTCCTGATTTTAACAATAAATTTCAGCACGTTCAGCATATTCTGTCATTTTATTTAAAGTAGTCACAGTTTCCACATAAAAATTTTCCTTATAAGGTTGAAATTTTCTTTAAGATGAGTTTGAGTTGAACTGGGCTGTTAAGAGGCCCAGACATGGCAAATGCTGAAAATCGGACTCTATCAACCAATTCATATAAAATAAGCCTTGGGCCAATGCCCAGAAGCCCAAGGCAAGCTCCATTCACAGATTACTATTGCCATAGACCTGGGCCCGAAGTTCACAGCCCAAACGATAGACACGAAGAGTCTATTAAACTACATTAGGGATATGGGGTATTAATTTACAATATAAATGTAGGGTTTCGAGTTAAGTAGCGGGTTCAAATTAAGAGGGTCCTTCCTTTTGTTTGAATTCGGACTTGAACTTGAGACCCGAATTTATAAATGCAAATTAATTAGGGCCCTTTTTAGAGACAACACTGTAATAGAAAATCATAGTTTCTTTAGAATACCCTTTAAATAAAATATGAGATGAGCCTCGCCGCATAAAACATACAAATTGCGGGGCCCTCATTAAATACTATGTTAAAATATTTTAGAAATCGGGTAAGCCATTTAGCAAATTTCCATGGTCTCCCGCAAAGATACCAACACGCTAGTCGCTTTAGGCGCGTTATTTAATAATTTTACCTTCCTAAACTCGGGTGCGCATTTCATGCAACCCAAATCCAAATCCCAAAACGTTGAATAAGAGGTGTTGAGGATCCGGGTGCATTTCATGTGACGTGATCCAAAAACACGCTCTTAAACGGCGTTCATTTTCGTAAAAAGTAAATAAAAGCGGTAAATAATTTATAAAATTGCACTATAAGTTTGAACTTGTATAAAAATCAGATTTTTAGCCATTTATAATAATTTAAGCGACCGTGCTAGAACCACGGGATCCGGGGGTGCCTAACACCTTCCCTCGGGTCAACAGAATTCCTTACACAGAATTTCTGGTTCGCAGACTCCAATTGGGAAGTCGAAATTTTCCTCGATTTGGGATTTAAAATCGGTGACTTGGGACACCAAAAGCCAATCCTATCCCAAGTGGCGACTCTAAAAAATAAATAAATAACCCATTTCGAATAATGTCACTTTAAATGGAAAAACTCCCTTATACATTATCCTTCGGCTTTGCATGTTGACTAGCTTGTCTAAATAAGTGAAAATTGAGAAAATAAGCAGTGTTAGGACTAAGTGAGGGTGACCATTTGTTTTGAAAAACCCCAATGCCCAAATAGTACCGAAATGCTGCCGGATTTGTGAAAAATGAAAAAAAAAGAAAAAAGAAAAATATTTGAAAAAAAAAAGGAAGAAAATTGTTGTTCAAAAATACATTTTTTGATTTTGGCAAATCTGACCGAACTACGCCGGTTTGATTCTCACCGGATGTGAGATACGTAGGCAACCCTCATCGGGTCCAACCTTCCTTTTCAAAAATAGCCAAAAATGCCAAATTTTAATTTTGTGTCATAAATAAGTCGGGTGATGCCATTCCTGTCTAAAACAAGCCGAATGTCCCCAAAAGGACGCCAGAAGGCCGCTTTTTGCAGGAATAGCCACCCTGAGTCATTTTTAAATGGTTTGCGAGCACAACCTTAAAATCTTCCTCCCAGAAGTGCTGAAAGGCCGTATTTGCAAATCCAAGTCCTTATTTTCTAAGTAAAGAATTTTTGTACAAATAGCCGTTTTTCAAAATAAATCATTAAAGTCCCCTAAATAAATGTGCAGGATGAATTCAAGTAACATCGAAACCTTCTCAGTCCTGAGTGAGATCCCTTTGAAACTCCATATGTGGTGGCATGACTTGGGAAAAGGAAGCAGAGATACTGTGGTCAAAAGCCTGGGCGGTCTCGTAGATTTATTGAAAATCAGGCCAAGGACGGATGGCACTGATACCATTTTGGGACCCGACCCGTAATGTATTTCGGTTTTCAGATTTTGAACTCACACCTACATTAGAAGAGATCGCCGGATACGAAGGTCTCAACGGGAACCTCCGCGGTAGATACCCTTTGGCCCCACGACCAGTAACTCTTCACAGGTTTTTAGATTTGTTGAGCATCAGTCGGGATATTCAGGACCCCCATCTGGCAGAAGGGTGTTGTACACTGCACTTCCTATATCACCAGTATGGTAACCCCAAAGGTTTTGAGGAACCCAACACTGGACTAACACATGCTGGAAATAAGGACAAATGGGAATCCCGACGGGGATTAGCCTTCATGGTGGCCTTCTTGGGAGTGGTAATTTGTCCTAGAAAAGATGGTCACATAGACCTTGGCCTAGTAGGAATGCTAGATGTTGCCATGAAGAAACCTGCTAGCACAGTGGCTCCTCTGATTGTAGCAGAAATATACCGAGCTCTGACCAAATGTCGAGAAGGGGAGAAATTCTTTCAAGGTTGCAATTTGCTCTTGCAGTTGTGGATACAGGAACATCTTTGTCACCGCACAGGATATATGAACTACGGCTTAACCGGGTTGAGTTGTATTGCAGAGTTCGAGACCCGAGTTACAGGTATTGAGTTCCCGGAGGGTACTTAGGCCTGGTCGTCATGTTTAAGATCCCTCACTGCAGATAAAGTAGAATGGGCTTATGGATGGCTTCCTCCTACTGAAGCTGTGTACA
>NW_017679806.1:14443-15580 GCF_001879085.1 Nicotiana attenuata | reverse complement strand
AAATTCGCGAGATTATGTTAGATTTAACATGGAAATTGGTTGAAATTCATCAAAAGGGGTAAAGCTAGGGCTTGAGTTTTTGATATTTCAAATTGGGATTTGATAGGTCATTTGAGCTCGGATTTGGGAGTTCTTGGTATGTATGGACTTGTGGCGAGACGAGGAATCCGGTAATGTGAGTTTTGTAATTTTTCGGGAAGTGGACCCGGGGCTCGGGTTTTGCTAGTTTCGAGATTGTTGCTATTTTTCGACTGTTTTCGATTGGGTATTGTCCCATTGGCATATTGTTATGTATTCGCTCTGATTTTGGTTAGATTCGACGCGCGTGGAGGCCGATTTGATGGGGCAAGGGCGTCGCGAGCTAGATATTTCACCGGTTCGAGGTGAGTAATGATTGTAAATGATATCCTAAGGGTTTGAAACCTCGGATTTGCACGCCGTAGTGCTATATTGAGGTGACTTGCACGCCGGATAGCGAGCGTGGGGTGGAGCACCGTTGGGGATTGTGACTTGGTCCATCCCGATTGTTGAATTTACCGCATATTTGACTGAAACTTATTTGATATTATCATGACTTGGGTTGATTGCCATACTTGGGTCTTATTGCCGACTGTTTAAAATCCTCGTGAGCTATCATCACTTGTTTCCTCACTATTGAATATATTTGAACTCAGTCCATTTGAATCATGAACTCAGCTATATTTTTACTCAACCTTGAGTTTTAATTGATGTTTGAACTATTATTTGAGCTGAACATTATTTTCTTTACTGATGCCTGAGGGGCTTATGATTATTTTTGGGACTGATTGAGGCCGAGGGCCATATGTGAGGATATGTCGAGTGATGTGAGGAGGCTTTCAGGCCTTGAGTGATATGTGAGGAGGCTTCCAGGCCTCGAGTGATATGTGAGGAGGCTTTCAGGCCTCGAGTGTATTGTGAGAAGGCTTTCAAGCCTCATGTTGATATGTTCAGGCTTTCAGGCCTTATGATGATATAGCGCTTGGGCTGTAGGAGCCCCTCCGGAGTCTGCAGATCCACAGTGAGCGCAGGTACCCATTTAGAATTGGACAGTGGTAACAATGACACTGTCATACGTGTTTTGGTCAGGTAACAATGACTGACCAGTCAGGTAACAAT
>NW_017679806.1:9063-11105 GCF_001879085.1 Nicotiana attenuata | reverse complement strand
CAGTTATAAAGGGAAGCTGAAGTTTTTTAAAAAGTGGGTACGGATACAAACAAAAAGACAAAGCGGCTACAGGTTAAAAAGGGGCGCCCAAATAGGGCGCCCCATGCAATTTTTACTCGATAACCGAATCGATAAGCCCCAAATATCGATAAATCGAAATCGAAAAAATCGAAACCTTATTGAAATGATAACGATAAGCATATGTATAAATCGATAATCGATAAGTAGTTATCGATAAGGGTCAAAATCGAATTGATAAATCGAATGCAAACCCCTATTAGCAAACTCATCCCCGGACACCCAGCGATTCAAGGGTTTTTTCTTTGGATGCAATCGGTGATTTTGCAGCCATGGCGTGGTTGTCTCTTTTCCGCGATCTGTCTTTGCAGATCTGAGCCCCAGTACTTTTGGGCTAGCCACTAGAATTAGTTTTGGGCTATAAATAGGCTACCGGATGTTATAGGTTTTGCCCGAGTGGCTATAAATAATATTTGCTATGAATTTTTGGGGGGAAATTGGGCCGATTTTTGGGGTAAACATTAACCCAAATTCAATACTTAAACCCCCTTCTTCAATTACCCAATTATTTCCTTTTCTTTTATTTTTCCTTTTTTTTCTTTTTTTTTAATCAATTAAAATCCTAAATCAATCTATTTTTGTAGAAATTAATTTTTTTTATTTATTTTTAACATTAAAATAACTAATTAACTCAAAACTAAAGAAAAATGCCAATTTTAAAGACTAAAATCTAAATATGTAAAAATGACCATTTTTGTGATTTTTTTGTTTAATAAAATTAATTTCTATATGCAAATTGAACCTAAAATGGTATGAAAGTAAAACATGATAATTTTTTATGATTTTTCTATGATTTTAAAATATTAAAATGCATGAAATGCAACTAAATAAAAAATGTATAAGTTATACCGGTGCTAATTACACCATCCTCTATAAGTTATAATTTATACCGGTGTTAATTTTAATCATGGGATAACTTATACTCGGTTTGCTAATCAAACAAAGTATTAAGGTGGTATTAAAATTTTACACCAGCACTATTCCTTCTTATACCTCATACCAAACTACCCCTATCAGTCGGCTGGGATGATATGACTCACTGAACAAATCAATCAAAGAGGCATTTAAGCTCACTTTTTGTGTATCATAGAATATTAACCTTCATTCTCATGACAAAATGCACCCAAAAACAAACAAAAGTTCCCAAACTCTTTTGTATCATCAGATATCTCAAAATAAAATGAAAGATGAAGGCTAAACTGCACTCTGTAAAAGCCATATCTAAACCCTGCTGAGATAGAAATCAAGAATGAATGTTACAAACCACTATTCTTGTGATTTCAACTGTCATTACAAGATCTGAAAGTGCGGTGGAGATATGTAAAATGTATAAAAAATTTCACTGAAGTAGATATATATAAAAAGGAAATAGAAACATACAATTCGATTCACGGAAAACGTGGAGAAGTTCGCTGCAGAGAAGACGACAGAGGAGCACAAGTTTAGTTTTTAGGGCATATATAGCAGAAATGGTGGGCAAGGTAGTAGCGGGTCGAATTTGGATCGATCTGATTCTAGTTTATCCAGCCCACTAAAATGAATATGGGCCTGGGCTAAAGTCTTTCGATTTAAATTGGGCCAAGTGCATCATAGCCACTTTTGGGGCTGCTATTTAAACCTAAGCCACTATTTAATAACTATTTAAATTTAAACTACTTTCATTAGTACTAACTGGTGGAAAAACAGAAGAAAAATTAGAAATTGCTTGAGTAGTGAATGAATTTGATAAATTGAGTTCTTTTTGTCGATGAGGTGATTTGTTTATCCATCTGCGCTTGATTAATCCACTTATGTGAAGGGGTGCATATGTCACCTTAGGGTTTAGGCGAATAACACATCGAAATGAGACAGAAAAGTGAAAAGCTTTAGAAGGCATGAATAAGTTCACATGGTACGTATGCTTTTGGGGCTTGGTGTAGTGTAACTCGAAAGACAAATATATGCGGGCCTAGGCCCAATACGTA
>NW_017679806.1:4632-5659 GCF_001879085.1 Nicotiana attenuata | reverse complement strand
AAAATAAAAACTTCAGCTCTAGAGCTGAAGTTTTCCAGTTATAAAATAAAAACTTCAGCTTTAGTAACCCGAAAATTTCAGCTCTAGAGCTGAAGTTTGCTAGTTATAAAATAAAAACTTCAGCTCTAGAGCTGAAGTTTTTGTTTAGTAACCCGGAAACTTCAGCTCTATAAAGGGAAGCTGAAGTTTTTTAAAAAGTGGGTACGGATACAAACAAAAAGACAAAGCGGCTACAGGTTAAAAAGGGGCGCCCAAATAGGGCGCCCCATGCAATTTTTACTCGATAACCGAATCGATAAGCCCCAAATATCGATAAATCGAAATCGAAAAAATCGAAACCTTATTGAAATGATAACGATAAGCATATGTATAAATCGATAATCGATAAGTAGTTATCGATAAGGGTCAAAATCGAATTGATAAATCGAATGCAAACCCCTATTAGCAAACTCATCCCCGGACACCCAGCGATTCAAGGGTTTTTTCTTTGGATGCAATCGGTGATTTTGCAGCCATGGCGTGGTTGTCTCTTTTCCGCGATCTGTCTTTGCAGATCTGAGCCCCAGTACTTTTGGGCTAGCCACTAGAATTAGTTTTGGGCTATAAATAGGCTACCGGATGTTATAGGTTTTGCCCGAGTGGCTATAAATAATATTTGCTATGAATTTTTGGGGGGAAATTGGGCCGATTTTTGGGGTAAACATTAACCCAAATTCAATACTTAAACCCCCTTCTTCAATTACCCAATTATTCCCTTTTCTTTTATTTTCCTTTTTTCTTTTTTTAATTCATTAAATCCTAAATCAATCTATTTTGTTAGAATTAATTTTTTATTTTATTTTTAACTATTAAAATAACTAATTAACTACTAAAACTAAACGAAAAAATAGTCCAACTTTTAAAGTAACTAAAATACTAAATAATGTAAAAATAGTACCATTTTAGTTGTATTTTTTGTTTTAATTAAAATTTAAATTTACTTATATAGTCAAATTAGTAACCTAAAAATAGGTATTAGTAAAGTAAA
>NW_017679806.1:0-440 GCF_001879085.1 Nicotiana attenuata | reverse complement strand
CTTCAGCTCTAGAGCTGAAGTTTTCAAGTTATAAAATAAAAACTTCAGCTTTAGAGCTGAAGTTTTCCAGTTAAAAAATAAAAACTTCAGCTTTAGAGCTGAAGTTTTTGTTTAGTAACCCGGAAACTTTAGCTCTAGAGGTGAAGTTTTCCAGTTAAAAAATAAAAACTTCAGCTCTAGAGCTGAAGTTTTTGTTTAGTAACCCGAAAACTTCAGCTCTTGCCAGTTATAAAATAAAAACTTCAGCTCTAGAGCTGAAGTTTCCGGGTTACTAAACGAAAACTTCAGCCAGTTAAAAAATAAAAACTTCAGCTCTAGAGCTGAAGTTTTCCAGTTATAAAATAAAAACTTCAGCTTTAGTAACCCGAAAATTTCAGCTCTAGAGCTGAAGTTTGCTAGTTATAAAATAAAAACTTCAGCTCTAGAGCTGAAGTTTTTGT
>NW_017679805.1:13322-15587 GCF_001879085.1 Nicotiana attenuata | reverse complement strand
AGTACTGTTCCATTTGAGATTTAGGGCTCAATTTGATTTTGGTATTGTTCCATTTGCGATTTTGGGCTTAATTGCGTTTTCATTTTTGAGTTTCTTCACAGATTTGCTTTTGTCTTTTGAATCCTCTCTGAGCATTACTTTGTGCAGCAGCAGATTCTCTCGCCATTAGAGCTTTCTGCGAAGGAATACGAGCTCTCTTACCCATGGTAGGCGCAGGTTAAGCTAACTTGCACCGAGAGAGAAATATTCCATCCAAAAAGCCTATTTATGAAAGTTATTTGTAAATATCTTTTACGTGAAGTGATAACGTAAAATTTGCATCATCGGTATACGTATATATAAGTTAAGCTCAGAAACTATTTACACAGTGGAAAATATTTTCATAGAAAATATTTTCATAAAAAATGAGTAGTTTTATCACTTATTTTCTCTTGTTTGGTTACGTTGGTGAGTGGAAAACTTTTTTCGGGAAATATTTTCTAGTGTTTGGTTAGACAGTAGAAATTTTTTTTTAGGAAAATATTTTTTATGTTACTCTCCTCACCCCTTATTCCCCCAAGTCCCCATGTTTCCTTGCTCACCCCCTGCCCCCAAATACCTATCGTTTTCAGGACTTTATTTTCTTCAAGAATTTAATTATTTTTCTAAAAATTCACACAAACTCAAATGAACTAATGTGTTGCTTTACTTTTTTATGCAAAAAAATAACATTAAAATATGTGCTCCATAACTAAAAAGAAAATACTCTTTTTTTGGTTGCAGTACTCTTTCTACAACATGGAAATAAAGTATTCGTTTTATTGGAATAAAAAAAATACTTTTCTACATCATGAAAAGAAAATACTCATTTGTTTTAATGAAAAAAAAACTATTTATAATATAAAAAGAAAGGAGTATTAACAATATTTTTATTTGTGAGGGGTAGGGTGGGTAGGCATGGGGTGGGGCGGGGGTTGGGGTTGGGTGGGTGGGTGTGGGGGTATGGGGTGGGTGGGTGGGGAAGGTTGTGAATGAGTTTTGGAAAATATTTTCCCTTCTCTTTATAAGGAAAACATTTTTCTCCAATTGGAGGAAAAGTAGTTCATGAGAAATATGTTTTCCAAAACATTTAAGTCAACCAAACATGAAAAAATTGGAAACTATTTTTGGTCACGACGCAAAACCCACTACGGGTCGTGATGGCGTCGGGCACCTCTGTCAGGCAAGCCAACTAAATTATCAATCAAATTCTTTTTTAATACCTTTCGAAAATCTAGGGTTTTTCCTTCCATTTTTCATAAATAAAACAATCTCTGCTTCAATTCAAATTAAGAAATAACTATTAGTACACATCTTTCGAAAACCATCCCAGAACCCGGTGTCACAAGTGCATGAGCATCTATTAATAAGGAAAATAAAATACAACATCTGTCCGAAATACAGTGGACAGGGAATAAATATAAAAATGCTGAAAGGAACTACACTAGCTGCGGGTCGCCTCGAACAATGCAGCTCACCTAGTCCCAGAGTCATCCGCGCTGCTACACCCAGTAGGCCACTAGAGTTACTTATACCTGTGCAACAAAAATGCACAGAAGTGTAGTATGAGTACGTAATCAACGTGTACTCAGCAAGTATCCCGTCTAATCTCGAAGAACTAGAGACGAGATGGCCAACTTTGACACTTACTAGAGGTCCAATGATAATATACTAAATGTACAAGGAAATCAGGGATTTTATATGGCAGTTCTAACTTACAAAGCCGGAAGACAGGCAAAACACCTTCAACAATTAATAAAGGATTTTAAAGGTTTACTCTTCTTTATCTTATCAATTTACATCAAGCCATGAAAGGCAATATCATCATTTAAAATTTCTCATGCATCAATATACATAAATATCATGCGCAAATCATGCCGAGGCGACGGCCCGATCCAACAGAAATAAAATGTGCACTTGCCGAGGGTCGACGGCGCGCCTATAGATGCATCTATTACCCCGCTCGCGAAATAATCTGCGACGTGGTCAATATAAAATAAACACATACCCTGCTCGCGAATCGTACATACGACGCAGGTACACAAAGAGATACATGCTCAATCAATCAAGTAAGAACTTATCAGGGAATATTATTCAAAATATATCAAATTCTCTTTTAACAAATTTAAGAAGTAAAGTTTAATCCCTTTAGAAATTCATTTACAAATTCCATGTGATTTAAGCAATTCAAGCTACCATAGGGTTTACAAATAATCCAAGTATTCATGCTTTTGGGTCCTAGCTACC
>NW_017679805.1:9215-12848 GCF_001879085.1 Nicotiana attenuata | reverse complement strand
ATTCCACGCCCTTCCGAAGACTCTAATTGATGCACCACGCTCCAAAACTAGCCAACGGTTACGCAAATCCATTAATATATGCTCAATTATTCATTGCAATCTAATTTATAGAAATTCCTAACTCCGATCGAAAAGTTGACTGAAACGCCCTCGGGCCCACGTGCCCGGAATCCGAAATTTTTTGAAGATAAAGATTACCCATGACCTTAGGAACTCAAATATATAATTTACTCCTAATTCCATGCTCAAATTCGTGGTAAAAATTCTAATTTATCAAGTTTCTAGGTTTTCTTCCAAGAATCCCAATTTTTTCCACAATTCTCATGTCTAATTCCATGATAATCTTGTACTTAACTTGGAAATGAGTAGGAGTAACTTACCTTAACATAGCTGACGAAAATCTCTCTCTTGAAGCTCCCCAAAATCGCCCAAGCCATGAAAAATGGAGGAGAAATGAACTCAACCCCGACTTTAAACAACCATTCTGCCCCAGCTCTTTTCGCACCTGCGGTCCTTTGACCGCTTCTGCAGTTCCGCAAGTGCGGCCGCTCTACCGCATCTGCGGTTTCCCCAGGACTTTCCTTTTCCGCTTCTGCGACCCAACTTCCGCAGATGCGGTCCCGCTTCTGCAGATCTTTGACCGCATCTGCGGTCCTCCTTAGACCGCCCATTCTCGCTTTTGCGATTCTCTCTTCCGCATATGCGGTCCCGCTTCTGCGGAACCTTGACCGCATCTGGAGTCACGAGCCTTAGACCAAATTTCGCACTTGTGCCTTCCTAGCCGCTTCTGCGGCGCCGCACCTGTGGCCCCCTTTCCGCAGGTGCGGTTATGACAGCAACCAGACCTTTTAGCCTTCTTCAAAATTCCATTTCCGATCCGTTAACCACCCGGAATCCACCCGAGGCCCCCGGGAGCCCAACCAATCACACGAACCAGTCCTAAAACACATTACGGACTTGCTCGAGGCCACAAATCACATCAAACAATGCTAAAATCATGAATCAACCCCCAATCCAAGCTTTATGAACTTTAGAACTTCCAACTTCCACTTTCAATGCTTAAACCTATCAAATCACGTCCGATTGACCTCAAATTTTGCACACAAGTCATATTTGACATTATGGACCTATTGCAACTTCCGGAATCGGTTTCCGACCCCTATATCAAAAAGTCCACTTCCGGTCAAACTTCTCAAAAACCTTCAAATTTCTATCTTTAGCCAAATGGCTCCAAGATGACCTACGGACCTCCGAATTCACTTCCGATCGCGCTCCCAACTCCAGAATCACCATACGCAGCTATTCACAGTCTCGGAATCCCAAATGGACATTGATAACACTGAAATGCACTTCAAACCAAACTTATGAAATTCCTTCTAAAATGTTAACTTCCACAATAGGCGCCAAAATGCTCCCGGGTTATCCAAAACCCGAATCGGGCATACGCCCAAGTCCGAAATCATCATACGAACCTGCTGGAACCTTCGGATCCCGATCCCGAGGCCGTTTGCTCAAAATTCCCATCCTAGTTCATTCTTTCAACTTTAGGCTCCTAAAATAGGAATTCTCTTCCTAAATCAACTCCGAATTTCCCGAAACTCAATTCCGGCCGCGCGTGCAAGTCATGATGCCTGAAATGAAGCTGCTCATGGCCTCAAACCGCTGAACGACGCGCTAGGACTCAAAACGACCGGTCGGGTCGTTACATTATCTCCCACTTAAACATACGTTCGTCCTCGAACGTGCTGAGAACTGCACTGGAGTTGTCCGAAATCGCTGTTTAACTTCTCATGCACCTTTCCTTGCTACCACGGCTCAGTTGAGCACATTAGCTCGATCCATTCTGAAAATATCCTCTTTTATTCAAGCAAATACGCCTTAAAGCCCAATTCCAACACCCGAAATTCTCTGCCAAGCATGTTTCCAACATAGGATCACCATATTAATCACCACACGCTGTACCCAACGCAACTGCATAACCTTGCTGAGTTCATACCTTGCATCACTTTACTCACCGGACCACAATAACCTTTATCTGACCAACTTAGTCCAAATCCCACTAATCTGATGCTTCAATTGCACCCCATGACATACACAGGTCTTACCCCAACCTTTACAATACCGCCACAACGGAAGAGAAGTGCGGAAATTCATAATCAACTGCCGAGTCAACCAATCATTGAGTCTATACTTCAGACAATAAACATTACCACATTCTGACCCAAATAATGATATTTACTCCTTAATATATTCCATACAGTCAGATCACGCTGATCCTGAATCCAATGATCTCATCTCACCCAGTACGAACTGCTCAGGCAATAAGCCACCCCGGACATAATCAAGTCACATATGATGCCGCAATGTGCCAATAGGCTACCAATTCGAACACGATACAATGAAAACGAACTCTGGAAAGGAAATCCAATTACCCCGCTCGCGAATCATACATGCGACGCGGGCAACATACTACACCGATACCCCGCTCGCGAATCATACATGCGACAGGGGGCCCACGGCTAATACGAGCTTTCCTTAGAAAACAGGAAACAAAGCACATAAAACTGATATAGGTAACTGTGCTCAACATCACATTGTTGCGGTGTACCACCCGATTCAAATATCATAGACCTTGCATAAGGAGATTGCACACCGAGCGAAATTTGCTCATTACAACCATAATACCGAATATCGGTCATAAGCATGCTAAGTGCCTAATACCATCCCTGAGGGAACATATAACGTCATAAGCTACAAAACTCAAGCACGACTGAGGTGCGATATACAATCTGAATCTCAAGAGCCATCTTGCTCATAATACAATATTTCTACACGGATCCTCAACACATAAGCAATTTCTCGAGCCGTCTCACAATTCGCACGGCGCAACGCATCACTTCATGAAATATCTGCCAATAAAATAACACCCTGACTACTCCTACATAAGGAGCGCATCACTGAAATGAACATAACTGGCCTGACATAGAGACCAAATTCACGTTTAAATCCATCCACCGACCTCAAGTCGGTCCCGATCATATCAAACTAAGCCAATAACCTTTCAAAGGTCCATACTAGTTTCCCTCTTCTCATAACACACAAGGACAACCATCATAACCGGATAAATCCTCCATGGTCCACAACTTAATAGACTGAGTGCCCTCCAGGCATGTATTCTCAATTTAACGATATCATCACAGTTCTTCATACTTGGTCTAGATTCTTAATCAATCAAGTGGCTACGTGCCACATTTATGCAATCTTCCGGTAGGACACACTTCCACAATCTACCATAGCAATTAACTGGGTCTTACCTCCAACCCACCGACCGCACTAACGCTGAAAGGCGGTCAAGAATCATTAACCATGATACAAGCCCTCTTTACAAAACACCAATCCCAGGTGACGCTGAAGACAATGCCAACTTACTTTAAACACCGAAGCTCCCTTCCTGCTCATCCGAGCTTGTGACATCTTTGTCCACACCGAACTGCAACTTTGATTCTCATTTCAAATTCCATACTACCCGCTGCACCTGACATATCCATGAACAGTAGGACACGATCCTTCATCATAATTCCAGAACTTGCTAATAGATTAATACTTCATCACATCAAAAGCTTTTCACTGAAC
>NW_017679805.1:5002-8019 GCF_001879085.1 Nicotiana attenuata | reverse complement strand
CTCAAATTTCAACTTTTTTTTGTCACCACTCACCCTGCTACCCCACCCCCGCTAAAAACATTAAGTTTTTTACTTTTTTTTGGTAATCTAATTTCTGTTTTCGTTTTCTGCACCCCCCCCCCCCCGAAAAATATTTTTCAGTTTATTTTTTTCATCTTTCGGTTTACAGGTTCGAAATTTTACAAGTTCCAAAGTTATGAGTTCGGAGGTTTATGTGTTTGGAAGTTTACGAGTTTAGAAATTATAAAGTTTACTGTCACGACCCAAAACCCACTACGGGTCGTGATGGCGCCGGACACCTCTGTCAGGCAAGCCAACTAAATTATCAATTAAATTCTCTCTTAATACCTTTGGAAAATCTAGGATTTTTCCTTCCATTTTTTTTTTCATAAATAAAACAATCTCTGCTTCAATTCAAATTAAAAATTAACTATTAGTACACATCTTTCGAAAACCATCCCAGAACCCGGTGTCACAAGTGCATGAGCATCTATTAATAAGGAAAATAAAATACAACATCTGTCCGAAATACAGTAGACAGGGAATAAATATAAAAATGCTGAAAGGTACTACACTAGCTGCGGGTCACCTCGAACAATGCAGCTCACCTAGTCCCAGAGTCATCCGCGCTGCTACGCCCAGTAGGCCACTAGAGTTACTTATACCTGTGCAACAAAAATGCACAGAAGTGTAGTATGAGTATGTAATCAACGTGTACTCAGCAAGTATCCTCTCTAATCTCGAAGAAGTAGAGACGAGATGGTCAACTTTGACACTTACTAGAGGTCCAATGATAATATACTAAATGTACAAGGAAATCAGGGATTTTATATGGCAGTTCTAACTTACAAAGCCAGAAGATAGGCAAAACACCTTCAACAATTAATAAAGGATTTTAAAGGTTTACTCTTCTTTATCTTGTCAATTTACATCAAGCCATGAAAGGCAATATCATCATTTAAAATTTCACATGCATCAATATACTGCAACTTCCGGAATCGGATTCCGACCCCTATATCAAAAAGTCCACTTCCGGTCAAACTTCTCAAAAACCTTCAAATTTCTATCTTTAGCCAAATGGCTCCAAGATGACCTACGGACCTCCGAATTCACTTTCGATCGCGCTCCCAACTCCAGAATCACCATACGGAGCTATTCACAGTCTCGGAATCCCAAACGGACTTGGATAACACTGAAATGCACTTCAAGCCAAACTTATGAAATTTCTTCTAAAATGCTAACTCCCACAATAGGCGCCAAAACGCTCTCGGGTTATCCAAAATCCGAACCGGGCATACGCCCAAGTCTGAAATCAGCATACGAACCTACTGGAACCTTCGGATCCCGATTCCAAGGTCGTTTGCTCAAAATTCTCATCCTAGTTCATTCTTTCAACTTTAGGCTCCTGAAATAGGAATTCTCTTCCCAAATCAACTCCGGATTTCCCGAAACTTAATTCCGACCGCGCGTGCAAGTCATAATGCCTGAAATGAAGCTTCTCATGGCCTCAAACCGCTGAACGACGCGCTAGGACTCAAAACGACCGGTCGGGTCGTTACATTCTCTCCCACTTAAACATACGTTCGTCCTCGAACGTGCTAAGAACTGCACTGGAGTTGTCCGAAATCGCTGTTTAACTTCTCATGCATCTTTCCGTGCTACCACGGCTCAGTTGAGCACATTAGCTCGATCCATTCTGAAGATATCCTCTTTTATTCAAGCAGATACGCCTTAAAGCCCAATTCCAACACCCGAAATTCTCTGCCAAGCCTGTTTCCAACATAGGATCACCATATTAATCACCACACGCTGTACCCAACGCAGCTGCATAACCTTGCTGAATTCATACCTAGCATCACTTTACTCACCGGACCACAATAACCTTTATCTGACCAATTTAGTCCAAATCCCACTAATATGATGCTTCAATTGCACCCCATGACATACACAGGTCTTACCCCAACCTTTACAATACCGCCACAACGGAAGAGATGTGCGGAAATTCATAATCAGCTGCCGAATCATCGATTCATTAGGTCTATTCTCCTGACAAAAGCCTTCACCTCATTCTGAACCCGATAATGGTCTTATCTCCATAACATACCTCATACAGCTGGATTGCACAGAATCCTAGATCAAGGGATCTCGTCTCATTTGATACAACTGCTCAGGCAATAAGCCACCCCAAACATTATTAATATCTCATATGATGTTACCATGTGCCAATAGGCTACCAATTCGAACACGATACAATGAAAACGAACTCTGGAAAGGAAATCCAATTACCCCGCTCGCGAATCATACATTCGATGCGAGCAACATACTACACCGACACCCTGCTCGCGAATCATACATGCGGCCGGGCCCACAGCTAATACGAGCTTTCCTCAGAAAACAGGAAACGAAGCACAAAAAACTGATATAGGTAACTGTGCTCAACATCACATTGTTGCGGTGTACCACCCGATTCAAATATCATAGACCTTGCATAAGGAGATTGCACACCGAGCGAAATTTGCTCATTACAACCATAATACCGAATATCGGTCATAAGCATGCTATGTGCCTAATACCATCCCTGAGGGAACATATAGCGTCATAAGCTACAAAACTCAAGCACGACTGAGGTGTGCTATACAATCAGAATCTCAAGAGCCATCTTGCTCATAATACAACATTTCTACACGGATCCTCAACATATAAGCAATTTCTCGAGCCGTCTCACAATTCGCACGGTGCAACGCATCACTTCATGAAATATCTGCCAATGAAATAACACCCTGACTACTCCTACATAAGGAGCGCATCACTGAAATGAACATAACTGGCCTGACATAGAGCCCAAATTCACATTTAAATCCATCCACCGACCTCAAGTCGGTCCCGATCATATCAAACTAAGCCAATAACCTTTAAAAGGTCCATACTAGTTTCCCTCTTCTCATAACACACAAGGACAACCATCATAACCGGAGAAATCCTCCACGGTCCACAACTTAATAGACTGAGTGCCCTCC
>NW_017679805.1:0-3307 GCF_001879085.1 Nicotiana attenuata | reverse complement strand
ACATCCTTCCAATTCCAAGTTATGCTGCATCCTTCTTCACTTAAGCGGCTCCTTTCCGTTATATTAAATCTCCTGCCGCATGATAGCTCTTCCTTCTAATTAATTCCGTAGGCCCCAATAGCCAAGCACCAATATTCCCAAATCACTCTCTCCTTAAGGCGCATAGTCATCTTATTACCAATCCCCTACGCAGCTCCGCCACTCTCCCACTTTGGGCAAACTCACTCCCTTAATCAACTGCTCGGCCTGCACTTCCTAAGCCTAGCCTTTTAGCAATTTAAAACTCCGCCTGACACTTCCCACATGTCTTTCTCATCCTTTGCTGCTCAATTGTTGCCTTAATAAAATTTATCTTCAGAGCACTTGAATCCACAAATCGCTACTAACTCCAAACTTCTCCAAAGGTCATCTTTCTCGAACCGTCAACATTAGAAATACTGATTCAATCCTGAACCACCGCATCCTGCGATATCTGATAGTTGTATCTCCGATACTATTTCACAATACCTTGCCTCAAAGGTGAATTGTAGAAGATCATAACACCGACAAACTTAATACGTCCAATTAGGACGACAGCACCCCAATGTAGAAGAAAAATTCCACCACGCTTGCAATTACCAAGTCTCATTACTTCCACTAGTCCACATCTGACCCTCCTTAGTTCGATTGCCTTTCCCCCTATTGGGAATAAAATATCGAACCTCTTGATTATGCACTGAGTAAACCTCCCTCGAAATCATTCACTGCCCTGACACGTGGGCAACACCCTACCATCATATTACTACTGCAGAATAGTCATTCATAAGCATCGCGGCAACTTGTGCCTAGCCTCAAAGCCCTCAAAAATACCGCTACTGGGCTGAAACAATAAAATATTCCTCCATAAGGCGACGACAATAATCTGATCAGCTATACCGGGAGAAACATCCCGTATCACATCTGTAGTACCATTACGGTTCTTCAATTTTCGATTTACATCAAGCGCTTCGCGTCGCATAAGATTGAGTAAGAAAGAAACAAAGGCATAAGCCTCATATGAAGTCAAATCGCATGATAAGGAATCAAGAAGGGAAGTACTCCTAACAGTCCTGCAGCCTCCCGAGGATAAGTACAGACGTCTCCGTACCGATCCGCGAGACTCTACTAGACTTGCTCATGACTCGTGAGACCCTAGGAACCTAGTGCTCTGATACCATGTTGTCACGACCCAAAACCCACTACGGGTCGTGATGGCGCCGGACACCTCTGTCAGGCAAGCCAACTAAATTATCAATTAAATTCTCTCTTAATACCTTTGGAAAATCTAGGATTTTCTCTTCCATTTTTTTTCATAAATAAAACAATCTCTACTTCAATTCAAATTAAGAAATAACTATTAGTACACATCTTTCGAAAACCATCCCAGAACCCGGTGTCACAAGTGCATGAGCATCTATTAATAAGGAAAATAAAATACAACATCTGTCCGAAATACAGTGGACAGGGAATAAATATAAAAATGCTGAAAGGAACTACACTAGCTGCGGGTCGCCTCGAACAATGCAGCTCACCTAGTCCCAGAGTCATCCGCGCTGCTATGCCCAGTAGGCCACTAGAGTTACTTATACCTGTGCAACAAAAATGCACAGAAGTGTAGTATGAGTACGTAATCAACGTGTACTCAGCAAGTATCCCGTCTAATCTCGAAGAAGTAGAGACGAGATGGTCAACTTTGACACTTAGTAGAGGTCTAATGATAATATACTAAATGTACAAGGAAATCAGGGATTTTATATGGCAGTTCTAACTTACAAAGCCAGAAGACAACAAAACACCTTCAACAATTAATAAAGGATTTTAAAGGTTTACTCTTCTTTATCTTGTCAATTTACATCAAGCCATGAAAGGCAATATCATCATTTAAAATTTCTCTTGCATCAATATACATAAATATCATGCGCAAATCATGCCGAGGAGACGGCGCGATCCAACAGAAATAAAATGTGCACTTGCCGAGGGTCGACGGCGCACCTATAGATGCATCTATTACCCCGCTCGCGAATCATCCATGCGACTCGGTCAAATATAAATAAGTTCATAGTCAAGCAACAACAACAATCAATACGCATATGAGGGTGACTATACAAAGAGATGCCAATTATTTCCTTTTTAAGGTGCCAATGGATTTAGGTCATTTTCCAATCCTTTCTTCTTAGTCACACGGGTTCATGTAAATCCAAAATAATCAATTATACTAGAAAATCACGTAAAGCATGTTCATGGGTCCTAAACTACCCGGACTTAGCATAATAGTTGCTACGCACGGACTCTCGTCACCTAGTACGTACGTAGCCCCCGAATATAATGACAACTACTTCAATTATTATACCTATGGGGACATTTCCCTCTTACAAGGTTAGAAAGGAGACTCACCTCGCTCCGAAGATCCATAACCGGCATTCCACGCCCTTCCGAAGACTCTAATTGATGCACCACGCTCCAAAACTAGCCAACGGTTACGCAAATCCATTAATATATGCTCAATTATTCATTACAATCTAATTTATAGAAATTCCTAACTCCGATCAAAAAGTTGACCAAAACGCCCTCGGGCCCACGTGCCCGAAATCCGAAATTTTTCAAAGATAAAGATTACCCATGACCTTAGGAACTCAAATATATAATTTACTCCTAATTCCATGCTCAAATTTGTGGTAAAATTCTCATTTATCAAGTTTCTAGGTTTTCTTCCAAGAATCCTAATTTTTCCACAATTCTCATGTCTAATTCCATGATATAATCTTGTACTTAACTTGGAAATGAGTAGGAGTAACTTACCTTAACATAGTTGACGAAAATCCCTCTCTTGAAGCTCCCCAAAATCGCCCAAGCCATGAAAAACTGGAGGAGAAATGAACTCAACCCCACTTTAAACAACCATTCTGACCCCAGCTCTTTTCGCACCTGCGGTCCTTTGACCGCTTCTGCGGTTCCGCAGGTGCGGCCGCTCTACCGCATCTGCGGTTTCCCCAGGCCTTCCCTTTTCCGCTTCTGCGACACAATTTCCGCAGATGCGGTCCCGCTTCTGCGGATCTTTGACCGCATCTGCGGTCCTCCCTAGACCGCCCATTCTCGCTTCTGCGATTCTCTCTTCCGCAGATGCGGTCCCGCTTCTGCGGAACCTTGACCGTATCTGCGGTCATGAGCCTTAGACTAAATTTCGCACCTGCGCCTTCCTAGCCGCTTCTGCAGCGCCGCACCTGTGGCCCCCTTTCCGCAGGTGCGGTTATGACAGCAACCAGACCCTTCAGCCTTCTTCAAAATTCCA
>NW_017679804.1:14781-15587 GCF_001879085.1 Nicotiana attenuata | reverse complement strand
ATATGAGCTCAAATGAAGAATGCCGTCCGCGAACATTTTACGTGGCCGTGATAGAAGCCAACGCTGACGCGGTAGACTTTACGCTGTCCCCGAAACCTAGCCCAGTCCCAGTCCAAAATTGAAGAAACGCGGTTCGCGCTTGTTTTTGCGCGGCCACGAAAGTTCATGTGCTGAGGCGCCCAGTATTCCACTGACAGTGGAACCTCCCTAGGGGTATTTTTTCAAGTAATTTCAGCTGTGTATAATTAGATCTTTTTCACATTTATAGGTTATCTTTTGTATCAGGAGCTCGTGAATAGCCGTACTTTACATTTAGAGTAATTTTAGATCAACCTTAGCTTATAATCTTAGATTTTATTCTTGTAATCAACTTTTATGGCTTATATATGCTTCATCTTTGATTTCTACCTTGATTGTGTGTAGCTAAACCCATTAGCTAGGGTTGTGACCCAACCCTAGTGTGGGTATTTAATGGGTCTTCATTTTTAGGGCTTAATTGTTTATGGGTTAGTGATATTTATCTTGATTCATGCTTTAATTGTAGAAATGGTGGTTGCAAACATTAATTCGTGCCTTTATGACTTAAAGTATCTACTATATTCAAGGCATAATGACGATAAGGGATCCTCCTTCCATATCAGCCCTTAGCCCACAAGTACCTAATTAAAAACTTAAAAAAAACTTTCTAACCCGGTTCAAACAAAACCCTTGGAAAACGAACGTGGTCAAAAGAAAACCAAGGGGTAACTGATACACTACCTACAAACGAAAATCTTTAATTTTATATCGACTTAGACCTACAGAAA
>NW_017679804.1:0-11823 GCF_001879085.1 Nicotiana attenuata | reverse complement strand
ATGCACAAGATTATACTTGAGGATGATGCCAAACCCTCCATGGAACATCAAAGGAGGTTGAACGAGGCTATGCAAGAGGTCGTCAAGAAGGAAGTTATCAAGTGGCTAGATGCAGGGGTTGTGTACCCCATCTCGGATAGTTCATGGACTTCACCGGTACATTGTGTGCCGAAAAAAGGGGGTATGACTGTGGTCACAAATGAGCAAAATGAGTTGATCCCCACTAGGACTGTCACCGGATGGAGGGTATGCATGGACTACCGGAAGCTGAACAAAGTGACCCGCAAAGATCATTTTCCATTGCCCTTTCTTGACCAAATGTTGGATAAACTTGTTGGGCGTTCCTACTATTACTTTTTGGATGGGTACTTAGGCTACAAACAGATTTTGATTGCACCGGAGGACCAGGAGAAAACCACCTTCACATGTCCTCGGCCATAAGATCTCAAAGAACGGTATCGAAGCGGACAAAGTGAAGATTGAAGTGATTTCAGAACTCCCTCCTCCTACTTCCGTCAAAGGAGTGAGGAGCTTTCTTGGGCATGCGGGGTTCTACTGAAGGTTCATCAAGGACTTCTCCAAGTTGGTGAATCCTTCGTGCAAATTGCTGGAAAAGGATGCTAAGTTTGTGTTTAATGATGAGTGCACGAAAGCTTTTGAGCTTCTCAAGTATAGCTTCACTGCCACTCCTATCATCACCGCACCCAATTGGAGCTTGCCATTTGAGCTCATGTGTGATGCTAGTGACGTTGCCGTAGGAGCGGTCTTAGGGAAAAGGGTGAACAAGATGTTTCATCCGGTGTACTATTCAAGCAAATCTATGAATGATGCCCAGGTTAATTATACGGTGACGGAGAAAGAGTGTCTAGCAATTGTGTTTGCAATGGAAAAGTTTAGGCCTTATCTCATGGGTGACAAGGTGATTGTTCATACTGATCACGCGGCACTGTTACTTGATGACCAAAAAGGACTCTAAAGCTAGATTGATGAGATGGGTTTCGTTGCTTCAAGAATTTGACCTAGAGATTGTTGATTGGAAAGGAAGTGAAAATCAAGTGGCGGACCACTTGTGATCGGATCTGTCAAGAACGAGCTGACGACTACAAGGGAAGCAACTAACTGCAGTCCCTGAGCCCGCAAGCCAAACCTCCCAAGGAAAATCTCAAATTTGGAGACCCAAAGATAGTCTCGACATTAATGATGTGTTCCCGGATGAACAACTACTCTCAGTGTCTGTTGATACCCAATTTTTTCCTATGTAATTTTCATATACAAAATACTTTCAAAATAGCATATATATGCATATATAAGCATGCCTAAGTGTTTTGGTATTTTCCTAATTTTTAAAGACTTTTTTAAATTAATTTATTGTCCATTTTAGCAATACAAAAGTTGATAATTATTCCCAAAACTATCAATTTTGGTGAATAGTTCATTTTATTCTCGTATTTATGCCAAAATATAGTTAAGGTAATTTTTGTATACTTTTACAAATTTATTTGGTATTTTAAAGCTAAATTACATACAATTGTAATTTTAGCCTATTTTAGGATTAATAGCATTTCTATAACTATAAAATTATTTCCAGCATTTTTTTTAATTAATATTTATATCTTACTAATTGGTTCAGTGCTTTTAATTTATTTTTAAAAATCATTTTACTATTTTTTAAATAAAAAGGGTAAAATTGGCTATTTAACATTTAGCCTCATTTTATTTCAATTACAGCCCCATTTCATTTCAATGGTAGCCCTTAAATTGAACCGGTTCTACCCCAATTAAATCAGCCCAATTCCAATTTTTACCCGGCCCCGACCCAATATAAAATTCCCGCCTGGTTCCCATCATTGATCCAAGTCGTTGATCATTTTGATCAACGGCCATAAATCCCCCTTACCATTTTTAACCCCAATGACCTACCCTAATCCCTCATTCTCACCTGGCCAGCCGCCTTTGAATCCCAAACTCTCTCAAACTCTATGAAGCTCTCCGGAACCCTAGCCTCCTCATACCCCCTTTTCAAGCGCCTGTCACCGGAATCCATGGCTTCTCAAGCCATGGATAGTTGGTATTCATCTCCCTTCACCAGTAAACCATGGTTGTTCGAAGTTTCGAGACCTTACCTCGATGATTTCCTCTCCGAGCTTCTCAGACCTTTGATTCCATGGCTTCTCCGGCCATGCTCCGGCATATTCAAGACCCAGGAGCCTGATTCCTGACCTCTCCGACTCAGGATCGGACCTTCTTCCAAGCCTTTCTCATTTCTAGGGTTTTCCGAAACCCTAAGCTTTTTGAGGTTCTTTCCCTGTTGTTTGCTTAGATCTATGTTGTATCTATGCTTTACTTGACATTTAAAGTGTTTTCCCCTAAATTTCTTTTCAAAATCATTCGTCTTCGATTTTAGGGTTTCTGAAAAGATTTTTCCAAAAATCTTTCTGATTTTTCTTCTTCTTTGCTTTATGTGTTTTTGTCTATATCATGTTCATGTGATTTGTTTTTACTACGCATGTACTGTCTTTCTACTTTTCTTTTTCTACTATACATGTTATTCCTGTATTAAACTTTGTTATGCTTCCTGTACTCTTTTACTATGTGTGTTTACTGTTGAGATTCTTTTATTTTTTGTTTTACTCGACTATGTTCGTATTCTTGCTTTATCTGCTTTTGCTTAACTTTGTATCATCTCTTTCTTCTGAACTTGTTTAAGTTCCGAGTTTTCTCCAAAAATGTTCTTTATGATCTTGAATTAGCTTTCTTCCTTTGTTGTTCCAAACGTGCTATCATATTGTTTTGTTTCTCATGAGGCTCTGAACAGACCTTCGAGTCTGTTTCAATGGCTTGCCTCCTCCCATTCATGTCTGATTCAATTTGAAACCCTAGGATTGGGGGTTTCCTTTGGCGAATTTGATTTTTGTGTTCAAGTTAGGGTTCCACTTTGGGACCCTGGACTCTCAGACTCACTATGAGTCTGCAAATTGAACCTGTATCTCTTTGCTTATGAATCTGAACTTCTCTTTGATTATACTCTCTTCTAAATAACTTGACAGTCTCTTCTTGATTCATATATTTGTGTCCTTTATATATAAGAACTCTTCTTTCAAAAGGTTTTGCCAACTACTTATTGATTCCGAATTCCATTAATGGTGTTTACTCTATTGTTACTGATTTTCCCTAATTGAACCTTTCTTTACCCCTTTCCTGACTTGATTCATTCGAGTAAAAGCCTGTAATTTTGATTTTACTGGCTGATTTCCTTTCCTTTTTCTTTTTACAAACCGTGTACCATTGGGCTGTTGCCTTAAATAAACTGCTATGTAGTTACCCTTATTATACTGCTTGGAAAATATTTTTTCAAATCCTTTTCCTTAATTGTTTTTACCCGTTTGAAATCAGAATCCCTTAACTAAAGGGAGATTGACTACAATGTTATTTTCTTACTTATTTGCTGCACTATAAAAGGGGCTCGACCCTTCTGCATTGGAAAAACTAACTAACTAAAAAACTTTAGAACTTTGAACTTTGGAATCCTAAGTTCAATACTCATACTCTCACACGCATACTCTCAATCACAATACTCTTTCAATTCTTTACTCTCTTCTGAGACTTTTCGTACTGCTTTGCTTGCAACTTGTCTTTTCAAGACTGCTGTTTTACTTATTTGTTTTCCCTGAAACTGGTATGTCTCGATTTTGATTTCAGCTTCTTCCCTATGTGTTTACTTTACAGTTACCATATTCCTGTCTACTTTGCTGCTCATGTTTTGTATTAAATATGTTACTTTCTTTTATGTTTACTGTTTGTTATAAATTCCCCATACCCCCATCCCTTTCTATGTGCTGAGTTAAGGTTCATGGCCTGGCAGTATCCAAATTACTGCCCAGGTCTGAACCTGACCTTCAATGGGTCCTAACTCCCAAATCTAGCTAACAGGCTGGTCAGGGGTGTGCCAGCATCCTAATTGTTGGGCATGACCACTAGCCGATCATGGCCTTCCCTAACTCCCCCTCTATTGCACTTACACTTACTCTTAAACTCTAAGTTCTGCCCCCCCTCCTATGAGCCTTGCCTTGGGGACCTTGAGTTCCCTCTGAACTTGGACATTTGAGGGCTGGCCCTTCCACACTGCACTATAATCTGATCCTGCAATGTATTTGGGTGTAAGCACTGCCTGGAGTTCATGAAGCTCCTTGGAACTTTGACACACCCAAAAGATGGGAAAGGCTTTGGAAATCTGATCCTTGGAAGTTTGTTTATTTCATGTTTCAGACTAGGAGTCTAAATTAGGCTCTCCTTGGTTGGAATTTTTAATTTCTGATGTAATTTTTTTTTACTTTTCTAGATTCATTCAAGTTGTAATAGTCTTGTAATAACTTATGGGGTGTATAGTAAAAAATAGGGGAGGGTCACTCATGTTATGCATATGGGGTAGATATCATGTTTTAGGTCTTTACTTCTGCAGTCACAACATTTTCGTTTATGTATCTGCATATAGAGATCCTGCCTATAGGTTTTCATATAGAGATCCTGCCTATAGGTTGTTTCATTACTGCATTATAAATCCTGCCTATAAGTTATGCATTTCATTAGAAACCATATCTATAAGTTTCTGCATTTCTACATTAGAGACCATGCCTATAAGTTTCTGCATTTCTACATTAGAGACCATGCCTATAAGTTTCTGCATTTCTACATTAGAGACCATGCCTATAAGTTTCTGCATTTCAGCGTATAGAAGTCATGCCTATAAGTTTCTGCATTTCAGCATATAGAAGTCATGCCTATAAGTGTCTGCACTTCTGCATATGCATATGTCATTAGGCAAACAATCTATAGGTTAAAGAATAATCAACTGCATCCTAGATACCATGCTTATAGGATTCCTGCACCTACATAACCGTTTTTTTAAATCAGTGACGCTTAGAATTCATAACTATAGGAGCAATTGTTTAAATCTGATTCGTCTACAAGTCTAAAATCAATAATAATATTGTTTGATATCTGCAGAATTGGTTTTATTTCTAAAATCAGTAATCCTTCCTTAAAATCAGTATGCTTTACCTTGTTAGATATCATGCCTATAGGTCTCACCTAGGCAAACCATTAAGTAATTAACTTTAACTAACTATACTAGTCTTTAATAATTACAACCAGCAGACAGGCCTAATTTGGACTTCTTATCTGAAAATATGTGATAAATCAGCCACCCCTTTAATGTTTAAGTTTAATTAAAGACCTAACCAGTACATGTACGTCATGCTAAATAATTTTTTTCTTTGAATGAGGAGGCCTATTTGAGCCATTGACTATTATGTGTTTTCCCCCTTTTACTGCTCTTATGTGTTTTTGTTTGTCGCCCTAGACTTTTGTCCTTTTAAAACTCCGAAAAGCCAATCTCCCTTCCCTTTAGGATTAGTAGTCCCAACTGCCTCCGGGACTGATAGGATTGGGGCAGGTAACAGCATGCAATAAGTAACGAGATCATTCCGCGATTTAATACCTTAACGGGGTGGGAAAGGGTAGACGTGGATATGATGACTACGCGATAACACCACGTGTATAATTGGTTACCGGGTGTTGCATGGGGTGATCCATGTTATTTATAAACCTAGGACCCCTTCCATCTTCATGTGTTTACTTTCTTGTCTTTCCAGAATTTGTTTTTAAGCTGTTAGTTTAAGTTCTTTAAACTTATTAATTTAGTTTCAAGTATTGTTTCTTCTCCAAACTTCCGTCCCTTTTATCCCTTTGTTTGATTATCTGTACCAATTATTTGACCCCCCCCCCTTTTCTGCACTTGTATATCCCTTAAATAATTATGAAATCGCCTATTTTCCAAACTTCAGTATGTTTATTTAACTTTAATACTTCCCTTGTTTTCAATCGTTATGTGAAAGTTGTCTTGTATGTTTATTTATTGTTTACATTTAAAGTGACAATTGTAGCATGGCCGGGAACCACACTAGTGGATCTTGGGGGGTGCCTAACACCTTCCCCCCGAGATAATTTCAGGCCCTTACCCATTCTCTGCTTCTTCTTTTTTTAAATTTCTTCTTAGTGTCCTAATGCACTCAATCATTTGGTGGCGACTCCTCTAAATTGCAAACCCAATTCCCAAAAGGAAAAGAGTTGTCCGCCCAAATGTCATAAACCCAATTTCGCGAGAAAAAGGGGGCATCGACACTGTCTTCGAATAGTATGCCTTGGTTCGCCGATGTTGCTAATTTTCTTGTGACCGGCATTATTTCGAGTGAGCTCTCTTCTAACCAAAGGAAGAAGCTTAAACGGGACGGCTTGGATTATTACTGGGACGAGCCTTATCTTTTCAAGATTTGTAATGATTGTGTGATCCGGAGATGTGTTCCGAAAGAGGAGCAAATGAGTATTCTTGATTCTTGACATTCCTCGCCCTACGGTGGCCATCATGGTGGGGCGAGAACTGCTTCAAAGGTTTTTAGCTATGGTTTTTATTGGCCTACTGTGTATAAAGATGCTGGTGAACTTGTTAAGAGATGTGATGAGTGTCAGAAAGCTGGTGGAATTTCCAACAAGGATGAAGTTCCTCTCGCCACTATTCTTGAGGTTGACATTTTTTACGTATGGGGCAGATACTTCATGGGGCCTTTTGTGAGTTCGTGTGGCAACAATTATATTCTGGCGGCCGTTGATTATGTTTACAAGTGGGTTGAGGCCGTGTCTTTTCCCAACAACGAAGCCCGGAGTGTGGTGACGTTTCTCAAGAAAAATATCTTCATACGGTTTGGCACTCCTCGGGCAATCATCAGTGATGGGGGTTCTCAATTCTGCAATAGGGCATTTGTCACTTTGCTTGCAAAGTATGGTTTCAATCACAAGGTATCAACCCCTTATCATCCTCAGGCTAGTGGACAAGTTGAGGTCTCCAACAGGGAGATAAAGAGCATATTGTCAAAAACTGTCAATGCAAATAGGACTAACTGGTCAAGGAAACTGGATGATGCTTTGTGGGCTTACAAGACTACTTATAAGACTCCAATTGGTATGTCTCCGTATCGGTTTGTATTTGGGAAAGCATGCCTTCTTCCGGTTGAGTTAGAGCGTAAGGCCATGTGGGCTTTAATGCGGTTAAATCTCGAGTGGGATGTTGCAGCAAATCTCCGGGTAGAGCAACTCAATGAACTAGATGAGTTCCGGTTTCATGCCTATTCCAGCTCGTCCCTGCGTAAGGACAAGATGAAGTACTTACATGACAAGTATGCCCGGAGCAAGGAATTCAAAGAGGGCGACTTGGTTTTCTTATTCAACTCTTGGTTACGACTGTTTCTAGTAAAGCTCAAGTAAAAATGGAGTGGCCCTTTTGAAGTGGTACATGCAACTCCATTTGGTGCTCTTGATTTAAAGAATAAAAATGGTGAAGTTTTCAGAGTTAATGGGCACCATGTCAAACACTACCTGGGAAAATTTGATGACAGCCACGTGGTGGCCTTGATCAACTTCAAATGATGATGGTGACTTGCGTTGTGCCGCTGTCGCGTCCCCTTTTCTCCCTCCCTTTCTGACGGGGAGGGGGTCCGGGTATCGACATTCGCGGGATGTAATGACTCATTTCCTTTTGGGAATTGGGTATTTTGAAGAGTCGCCGCCTAACGGATTATGGTGCATTAGGGCACCTAGAGCGATTAACTCTTGGGTTGGTTTGCATTACCAGAGATTAGGGTAAGGGCTCGAAATAACCTCAAGGGTGAAGGTGTTAGGCAACCCTCTTAGTCCACAACTGTGGGTCCCGGCCGAACTTGTACTTACGAATTAGTCCAAAATAAACAATTGAAGCAAATAATTGTAGGCAGAGCATGTTGGGCGTTGTATAATTCAAATAGTAAGACAAGAATTTAAACAAGTTGTGTGCAGGACAGCAATGCTTAAAGTAAAAAGAATTTGGGAGAGGGGTCCCAGGTTGGTTAGCCTATAGGATCACATCAGTACAATGCCCGGTAATCACTCCTTGAAAAGGGGCTACGCGTGGCATTAGGGCACCGTTCATCATATCCATATCTACCCTCACATCCCCTTAGTGGTCATGCAAGGCGAGTGTTGGTCAATGACCTCTATTGCGTGCTGCTACCCGTCCCTTCTTAATGATCCTGGAGGGGGCTAGGACCTCTACCTATAAGGGATGTTCTAGGCAGACCTCAGGTTTAAAGGAAAAATACTAAGGCGACAAATAAGAACATATAGGACTGCAATTAGGGGGAGACACAGAGAAGCAGATGAAAGGCCCAAGTATACCTCCACAGGAAATGCAAATAGACAGCACGACTCAAACACAGTTAAGGGCAGTATTTAATAGCGAATCCTAAGGCATGACATCTAGGTGATTTTAGAATATATGCAGATAGCAGATTTGTTGTATTACTCAAAAATGCCTAATCAGTTTTCCTACTTATTTTAAAACCTGTTGAGAATTAGGAAGCATACACAAGAAGGCAGATTTCCAATTTTAACAATTTGGTCACCTAAGGCTTGCTTAGGTGTGAGATAGTAAACCAATTTTCAGAAGTAAGAAAACTGTTTGAAGCAGGTTGTTTAAACATGCTATTCTAGGTGTTTAGCACATAGAATTATTGCCAGTTGATTGTAAAAATTGAGTAAGATTGTTTTATTCCTTTTTATTCATTCATAGATAACCTAAGAGTGCTTAAGCGAATATAAATGAAATCCTAAAGACATGGTATCTATTCGCAAGTAGGAATATAAACATAATACATTTTTTCTACCCTTTTAATAGCTAAAGCATGCATAGTCACCCCTTCCCTTTCCGCTATCCATCCCTAGAGTTGTTTACAAATTATTACAAGCCAATGAATTACCTCAGTAAATATAGAAAATCAAGAAGCTATTCCATAGGGAGCCTCCGATTAGGCCCAGATTTCCCAAAGCCTCCAATGGCCTCATAGGCCTCAATTCCATAGACAAATCAGAGTCTAGGTGCATCAAAGTTCCCTAAGGATCTCAAGGATCCCGAGCAGTGCTTACACCTAGACTTAGTAACCAAAGATTGAACAACTGCAGTGTGGAAAGGCCGGCCTCAGTATGCCAAAGTTCAGAGGGTTCTCAAAGGATCCCAAGGCAGTACACATACTAGAAGGGGCAGAAATTATTGACTAAGAGTAGAGTGAGAAGTGGTGGACACACGTTGAAAAGGTTTTAGTAATAAACTGTATTTAACAAAAGCCCTTTATAAAAGTAATTCAGTAAAGTAACAGAGATTGTTTGAAAAAGAGATTGGAATAGTTAACAAAGTCCAAACCTTAGGACAGGTTCATACACAGCTAGTTCACAGAACCAAGTAAATTCAGTAGTCACACATAGGGGTCAAGGGGTTGGGACGCACATAACCCAGCAATGGTCTAGGATTGGTTTAGACATGCTCAAAAATAGGTGACACTAGCATAGTCACTAAACCAGACATGAAGACCATAGCCACATAGAGGGGTGATAGGGATTAGGGGATTCATGGGATATGGTACGGTAAGTATACAACAAGTCAGAGACAATTGGTAAGCCATGCTTAGCAACACATATAAAGGGAATATACTAATCTAAAGGAAGGGGGACATATAATAACATGCTAGTAATGCACTCTTAAATACAAGTTTCACAATAGAGCCACAAATAGAAGCAAACCAGAAACAAGAAGAACTGAAACAATAAAATAATCATGTTGTTGTTGGAACTTTTAGTTGAAACTAGGACATACCAGTGAAGAGGAGAGTAAGCAGAATGAAAGAACAAGAGAGCACAAATGATTAGCCTTGTCTTGCAGCCAGCTAACTTCGAACAGTAGCAAATAGCACAAGAAAGAGAGCAGAAAATTTTAGTATGAGAGATAGTTTTGAACCCAAATGTTCCTGTGTTGTGCTAATGAAAGACTAGAGTATTTATAGTTTGAAAATAGGTAGTAAATAAGGTAAAAATCATAGTAGCAAAATAATTGAGGAACTCAGTCAATCAATCAGAAAATCAAGCTTAATTAAGGGAACTAATTCAAATGGTAAGAACTAGTAGCATATGAGGCAAGAAAAATCAGTATATGACTAATAAGGAAAGAATCAAAGTTCAGTGAGCATAGGGTAGTCAACTAGGACTAAATTTAGAAAACTTCAATTAAGGGAATGATTTAGTGAGAATAAAGTACCACAGCAAATAAGGTAGGGGATCAGTTAATTTAAACATGCGAGGTAGAATTTTAGGGTTTTAAGCAAAAATCTTTCAATCAAACCATCAAGTAAGGAAATCAGAATCAATCAAGAGAGGGTTATGATTCTATACTTCAACATATAAATAGGGAAGAACAAACAGACGTAGCAAACAGGCACAGGCAGCAATAACGACAGAAAGAGGTAAGTCTTGAACATCAAGATGAACACAATCACACAGAGTGATATAAGTAGGCTAAGGACTCAGTAAGAACACATTCGAGGCAAGGTAGTCACAGAAACTTAAACAAGAGTCGAATATTCATGTTAACACACAGAACCAAACAAAGAATGTCTAGAAAGAAAAATTAGGGCATTTAACATAGGTGAATTAAAAAGCAGTAAGAACATAGAATCAGTCAAGATAAGCAAGGAAAGAGGTTTAAACATAAAGGAAAATCAGTTTAAACAACTGTAGAAGAAACTCCGAGAAACCCTAGCTTTAAAGAAAGTAAAAACGGCTTAAAGTTGATGATTTTTTTAAAAGAGGTTTGAGAACAATGCAGAACATAGGAAGAGACAGACTTGCATTGTCAAAAATAGCACAGATCTAAGAGATTCAAATGAAAGTTAGGGTTTCAAGGAAACCCAAATAGAAATGGAAGAACCTGCAATAAACTTCAAAGATCGTAACAAATATGGTGTGGTTTTGCCCGGAATCACACCGGAGAAGCCATGAACAACCAAAACAGTGACCCTAGATACAAGTCGGCGTGGCCTAGGGCCTTGAAGGCCTTAGAGAAGATGAGCAAGGCAATAGAGGGACCATTGGAGGCTTGGGGTTGAAAGATGGTCGCCGGAGAGGACCGGAGAGGGAGGCGACGTTTGAAGAGAGATTAGGGTTAGGTTGAGAGAAGAGAAGAGACGAGAGCATCTGAAGGCGGCGGGGGTTTGTAAATGAGTAGGATTAGGGGTTGTTTAGAATTAAAAAGGAAAGATTAAACGAGGGCCGTTGATCTTTTAGATCAACGACTAGGATCTGATGGGTTTTGGGTCGGGTAGGTGTAATTAGGATCTGGGTTGGGTAGGTGTAATTAGGATCTGGGTCGGGTTAATTGGGTATGAAATTGGGTTGCGGAATGGGTTCAATTTGGGCTACAATTGAAAGTCAAATCTGGCTATAATTTAAAAAGCGGCCTTTTCCTATTTAATTTATAATAAATAATAAATAGTTTTCAAAAAATAATTTTATGTGGCAAAATGATTTAAAACATGTAATTATCATTCTAAGGACCAATTTTATGTATATAAAATGTAATTACACACTAAATAGGCTAACATTGCAATTATATGCAATTTAGCTTAAAAACTACAAAATACAATTATAAAAATGCATAAAAAATATATTAACCACACTTTGGTATAAGTATAGAGATTACATGAATAAATTATCATAACAATTATTTGGAAAATAATTATTGGGGATCTTATGAATAAAAGGGGAGAAAATAAATCAATTTAAACCCTTAAAATTATGGAACAAATTATAAAACCTACATGCTTATATATGCATATATATGCTATTTTGAAGATATTTATGCATATTTAAAAATATATAGGGAAAAATTAGGTATCAACAGCTGCCCCTCTT
>NW_017679803.1:10396-15588 GCF_001879085.1 Nicotiana attenuata | reverse complement strand
GTCAGTATTGATACACCTACAGTTGATTCAGTCCCAGTAGTACGGGATTTCTCTGATGTGTTTCCAGCTGACCTTCCGGGCATGCCGCCCGATAGAGATATTGATTTTGGCATTGATCTGTTGCCGGGCACTCAACCCATTTCTATTCCTCCGTATCGTATGGCTCCTCCTGAGTTGAAGGAGCAGTTACAGGAATTGCTTGATAAGAGTTTCATTCGGCCTAATGTATCACCTTGGGGTGCTCCTATCTTATTTGTGAAGAAGAAGGATGGTTCTATGCGTATGTGTATTGATTATCGCTAGTTGAACAAGGTTATAGTGAAGAACCGTTATCCTTTGCCCCGTATTAATGACTTGTTTGATCAGTTACAGGGTGCTTGTGTGTTTTCTAAGATTGACTTGCGTTCAGGCTATCATCAGTTGAAGATTCGGGAGCCCGATATCCCGAAGACTGCCTTCAGGACTCGGTATGGTCATTACGAGTACCTTGTTATGTCATTTGGGCTGACTAATGCCCCAGCAGCTTTCATGCATTTGATGCACAGTGTATTCCCGCCATATCTAGATTCATTCGTCATTGTCTTTATTGACGACATTCTGGTGTATTCCCGGAGTTGGGAAGATCATGAGCAACACCTGAGGACAGTGCTCCAGACTTTGAGAGAGAAGAAACTATATGCTAAGTTCTCGAAATGTGAGTTTTGGTTGGATTTCGTGGCATTCTTGGGTCACATGGTTCCGAGTGAGGTTATTCAAGTGGATCTGAAAAAAGTGGAGGCAGTGCAGAGTTGGCCCAGACCATCCTCAGCTACAGAGATCCGCAGTTTTCTTGGCTTGGCGGGTTATTACCGTCGATTTGTTCAGGGATTTTCATCTATTGCAGCACCTATGACCAGGCTGACCCAGAAGGGTGCTCCGTTCCAGTGGACGGAAGAGTGTGAGGAGAGCTTTCAGAAGCTCAAGACAGCTTTGATTACAGCCCCAATTTTGGTATTGCCTACCGGTTCGGGGTCTTATACTATCTATTGTGATGCCTCGAGGGTTGGCCTTGGAGCGGTATTGATGCAGGACGGTAGGGTGGTTGCCTACGCGTCCAGACAGTTGAATGTGCATGAGAAGAATTATCCTGTCCATGATCTCGAGTTAGCTGCTATTGTTCACGCCTTGAAGATCTGGCGTCATTATTTGTACGGTGTGCCATGTCATATTTATACTAATCGCCAGAGTTTGCAGCATCTATTCAAGCAGAAGGACCTTAATTTGCGTCAAAGGAGATGGCTAGAGCTGCTGAAGGACTATGATATCACTATTTTGTATCACCCGGGCAAGGCCAATGTGGTGGCCGATGCTTTGAGCCGTCGGGCAGAGAATTTGGGGAGTTTGGCTTATTTACCAGTAGCAGAGAGCCCCATGGTGATGGATGTTCAGGCCTTAGCTAGCCAGTTGGTGAGATTGGATCTTTCGGAGCCCAGTCGGGTTCTAGCTTGCGTGGTCTCTCGGTCTTCCTTGTTTGATTTTATCTGGGAGCGTCAGTTTGATGACCCTCATTTGCTTGTCCTCAAGGACAAGGTTTTGCATGGCGATGCCAGAGATGGGACTATTGGTGATGACAAGGTGTTGAGGATGCAGGGCCAAGTTTGTGTACCCAATGTTGATGGGCTTCGGGAGTTGATTCTAGAGGAGGCCCATAGTTCGCGGTATTCCATTCATCCGGGTGCTGCAAAGATGTACCAGGATTTGAGACACCACTATTGGTGGAGGCGGATGAAGAAAGATATAGTTGGGTTTGTAGCTCGGTGCCTTAATTGTCAGCAGGTGACGTATGAGCACCAGAGGCCGGGTGGATTGCTTCAGCAGATAGAGATTCCGGAGTGGAAGTGGGAGCGGATCACCATGGACTTCGTAACTGGGCTCCCACGGACTTTGAGGAAGTTTGATGCCATTTGGGTTATTGTGGATTGGCCGACCAAGTCCGCGCATTTCATTCCTGTGTGTACTACCTATTCTTCGGAGCGGTTGGCAGAGATTTATATCCAGGAGATTGTTCGTTTGCATGGTATTCCAGTTTCCATCATTTCAGATAGAGGTAATCAGTTCACATCACGATTCTGGAGGGACGTTCAGCATGAGTTGGGTACTCGGGTGGAGTTGAGTACAACATTTCACCCTTAGACAGACGGACAGTCCGAGCGCACTATTCAGATTCTTGAGGATATGCTACGTGCGTGTGTGATCGAGTTTGGAGGGTCTTGGGATCAGTTCTTGCCATTGGCGGAGTTTGCTTACAACAATAGCTATCAGTCCAGCATTCAGATGGCACCGTATGAGGCCTTGTATGGAAGGCAGTGTAGATCCCCAGTGGGTTGGTTCGTGCCGGGTGAGGCTAGGTTATTGGGCACAGACTTGGTACAGGATGCTTTGGAGAAAGTCAAGGTAATTTAGGATAGACTCCGTACAGCCCAGTCCAGACAGAAGAGCTACACGGACCGGAAGGTTCGTGATGTTTCCTACATGGTTGGAGAGCGGGTCCTGCTTCGGGTTTCGCCTATGAAGTGCGTTATGAGGTTTGGGAAGAAAGGGAAGTTGAGTCCGAGGTTTATTGGCCCTTTTGAGATATTGAGGCGTGTTGGGGAGGTTGTTATGAGCTTGCCTTACCTCCCAGCTTGGCAGGAGTTTATCCGGCATTTCATGTTTCGATGCTCCGGAGGTATCACGGTGATCTGTCGCTTGTGTTGGATTTCAGTTGAGTCCAATTGGACAAGGATCTAACTTATGTTGAGGAGCTAGTGGCGATATTGGATAGGCAGATTCGAAAGCTGAGGTCAAAGAACATTGCATCTGTGAAGATTCAGTGGCGGGGTCAGCCGGTCGAGGAGGCGACTTGGGAGACCGAGCAGGATATGCACAGCCGTTACCCCTCATCTTTTCACTACTTCAGGTATGTCTCTATGCTCGTTCGAGGATGAATGGATGTTTAAGTGTGGGAGGATGTAACGACCTGACCGGTCGTTTTAAGAATTAGTGCCCCGATCCCCTACTAACTGCATTCCCCGTGTTTGTTTATGCTATTGTGAGTTGTCGGGAGGATTTAATTGGAGTTTCGGAGAGTTTGGGGACACTTAGTCCCTAAATGAGAGCTTAGTTTTAAAATTTGGACCGTAGTCGGAACAGTGTGAAGACGGCCTCGGAATGGAATTCCGTTGGTTCCATTAGCTCCGTTGGGTGATTTCGGGTTTAAGAGCGTGTTCGGATTGTGTTTTGGAGGTCCGTAGCTTATTTAGACTTGAAATGCCGAAAGTTGAATTTTTGAAGTTTCCGGTTCGTTAGTGAGATTTTGATATCGGGGTCGGAATGGAATTCCGGAAGTTGGAGTAGCTCCGTAGTGTTGAATATGACGTGTGTGCAAAATTTCAGGTCATTCGGACGAGGTTTGATAGACTTTTTGATCGAAAGCATAATTCGGAAGTTTTTGGAATTCTTAGGCTTGAATCCGATGTTAATTCGATGTTTCAATGTTGTTTTAGGTGTTTTAAGATTGGTATAAGTTTGGATAGTGTTATATGACTTGTTCGTGCTTTTGGTTGAGGTCCCGGGGGCCTCGGGATGATTTCGGATGGTTGACGGAGAGTTAGGCATTTGAAGTTGGCAGCTGAAGCTGTGTTTCCTGTCATAACCACACCTGCGTGTGTGGGACCGCAGGTGCGGCGCCGCAGAAGCGGCTATGTGATCGCAGAAGCGAGATTGGCCAGGCTCCAGCAAATCGCAGGTGCAAAATGGTCAACGCACCTGCGAGCCCGCAAGTGCGGTAAGGGAGCCGCAGGTGTGAAAATTTAGCTTTAATGAAACACCGTAGATGCGACTTGTGTTCTACAGAAGCGGGACCACAGGTGCGGTCCCAGAGTCACATATGCGGATTTACTGGGCAGAAAACTCAGAATTTCGAGGGTTTAGTTTCAAAAGTTAGAAAATTGATTTGGAGCTCGGGAGAGGGCGATTTTGGGAGATTTTTGAAGAGGAAATCAGTGGGTAATGATTCCTTATCCCTTCCTAGTTGTATTCCATCAATCTATTTTTAGTTTTATCGTTTAATTTCGGATTTGAGATGAAAATTGGGAAAAAAATTTGAAGAAGGTTCTTAGACCTAAATTTCGAGTTTTGATTGGGAATTTGATGTTGGATTTGTATAATTTTGGTATGGTTAGACTCGTGAGAGTATGAGGATTTTGAAAATGTAAATTTTACCCGATTCCAAGACGTGGGCCCGGAGGGCATTTTGGTCATTTTACCTAATTTCACGTATTAGCTTAGAATTTATTTGTAGAATCAATTACTTGAAGTGTTATTTACATTATGAAATTGAATTGGATAGATTTGGGCCATTTGGAGTCGAGTACTCGTGGCAAGAACGTGGTTCCGGGTTGATTTTGTGCCGGTTCGAGGTAAGTGGCTTGTCTAACCTTGTGTGGGGGAAACTCCCCTTAGGATTTGGTTTCTTGATAATTGAAAGGCCTTGCACATGAGGTGACGAGTGCGTACTTGTGCTATTTGTCGAAACTCCATTTTCTTTAAGTAGCTATAAATGTAATTTCTTTTTTTCCTGTTCCTACCGTGTGTAATTTAAGCCTGCTATTAGCATAGGGAAGCATGTCTAATTGTCTTAATTGCCTTATTTGCTTAAATTGCCTTAATTGGATTATGGGTGGCATACTAGGTTAGAAATACCTATTTTTACCTTGGTATGAAATTAGAATTGAATTGAGTATTCTTCGTGTTGCTGCTGTGTGTTTACTTTGGGACTACGGGACGGTATCCCAGGAGATCCCCCTGCTTGTTTACCTTGGGACTACGGGACGGTATCCCGGACGATCCCCCTGCTTGTTTACTTTGGGACTACTGATTCGTATTTCGGGAGATCCCCTGCACCTGCATTGATTTGGACTGTAGTGCGGGATACCGAGAGATCCCCAGCACGTATATTGAGGATACCAAGAGATCCTTGGGATACCGAGAGATCCCCAACATATATATTGAGGATACTAAGAGATCCTCGGGATACTGAGAGATCCCCAGTACACATATTGAGGATACTAAGAGATCCTCGGGATACTGAGAGATCCCCCGGTTGTTATCTCTGCGTTGAGCTGTATTTATTTCCGTGATTACTTTGTTTCTGTTAAAAGTTGCTGTTCTTC
>NW_017679803.1:2971-7622 GCF_001879085.1 Nicotiana attenuata | reverse complement strand
CAGACGTTTGAGAGAGAAGAACTATATGCTAGTTTATCGAGTATGAGTTTTGGTTGGATTTCGTGGCATTCTTGGGTCACGTGGTTTCGAGTGAGGGTATTCAGGTGGATCTGATAAAAGTGGAGGCAGTGCAGAGTTGGCCCAGACCATCCTCAGCTACAGAGATCTGTAGTTTTCTTGGCTTGGCGGGTTATTACCGTTGATTTGTTCAGGGGTTTTCATCTATTGCAGCATCTATGACCAAGCTGACCCAGAAGGTTGCTCCGTTCCAGTGGACGGAAGAGTTTGAGGAGAGCTTTCAGAAGCTCAAGACAGCTTTGACTACAGCCCCAATTTTGATATTGCCTACCGGTTCAGGGTCTTATACTGTCTATTGTGATGCCTCGAGGGTTGGCCTTGGAGCGGTATTGATGCAGGACGGTAGGGTGATTGCCTACGCGTCCAGACAGTTGAAGGTGCATGAGAAGAATTATCCTGTCCATGATCTCGAGTTAGCTGCTATTGTTCACGCCTTGAAGATCTGGCGTCATTATTTGTACGGTGTGCCATGTCATATTTATACTGATCGCCAGAGTTTGCAGCATCTGTTCAAGCAGAAGGACCTTAATTTGCGTCAAAGGAGATGGCTAGAGCTGCTGAAGGACTATGATATCACTATTTTGTATCACCCGGGCAAGGCCAATGTGGTGGCCGATGCTTTGAGCCGCCGGGCAGAGAGTTTGGCTTATTTAAGCAGTAGAGAGCCCCACGGCGATGGATGTTCAGGCCTTATCCAGCCAGTTGGTGAGATTGGATCTTTCGAAGCCCAGTCGGGTTCTAGCTTGTGTGGTCTCTCGGTCTTCCTTGTTTGATCATATCCGGGAGCGTCAGTTCGATGACCCTCATTTGCTTGTCCTCAAGGACAAGGTTTTGCATGGCGATGCCAGAGAAGTGACTATTGGTGATGACGGGGTATTGAGGATGCAGGGTCGAGTTTGTGTACCCAATATTGATGGGCTTCGGGAGTTGATTCTAGAGGAGGCCCATAGTTTGAGGTATTCCATTCATCTGGGTGCTGCAAAGATGTACCAGGATTTGAGACAGCACTATTGGTGGAGGCGGATGAAGAAAGATATAGTTGGGTTTGTAGCTCGGTGCCTTAATTGTCAGCAGGTGACGTATGAGCACCAGAGGTCGGGTGGATTGCTTTGTAAGTGGGAGCGGATCACCATGAACTTTGTAAATGGGCTCCCACGAACTTTGAAGAAGTTTGATGCCATTTGGGTTATTGTGGATCGGCTGACCAAGTCTGTGCATTTCATTCCTGTGTGTACTACCTATTCTTCGGAGCGGTTGGCGGAGATTTATATCCGGGAGATTGTTCGTCTGCATGGTATTCCAGTTTCCATCACTTCTGATAGAGGTACTCAGTTCACATCACGATTTTGGAGGGCCGTTCAGCATGAGTTGGGTACTCGGGTGGAGTTGAGTACAACATTTCACCCTCAGACGGACGGACACTCTGAGCGCACTATTCAGATTCTTGAGGATACGCTCCGTGCGTGTGTGATCGAGTTTGGAGGGTCTTGTGATCAGTTCTTGCCATTGGCGGAGTTTGCTTACAACAATAACTATCAGTCCAGCATTCAGATGGCACCATATGAGGCCTTGTATGGTAGGATTGTAGATCCCCGGTGGGTTGGTTCGAGCCGGGTAAGGCTAGGTTATTGGGCACAGACTTGGTATAGGATTCTTTGGAGAAAGTCAAGGTAATTCAGGATAGACTCCGTACAGTCCAGTCCAGACTGAAGAGCTACGCGGACCGGAAGGTTTGTGATGTTTCCTACATGGTTGGAGAGTGGGTCCTGCTTCGGGTTTCGCCTATGAAGTGCGTTATGAGGTTTGGGAAGAAAGGGAAGTTGAGTCCGAGGTTTATTGGCCCTTTTGAGATATTGAGGCGTGTTGGGGAGGTTGCTTATGAGCTTGCCTTGCCTCCCAGCTTGGCAGGAGTTCATCCGGTATTTCATGTTTTGATGCTCCAGAGGTATCACGGTGATCCGTCGCACGTGTTGGATTTTAGTTCAGTCCAGTTGGACAAGGATCTATCTTATGTTGAGGAGCCAGTGGTGATATTGGATAGGCAGATTCGAAAGCTGATGTCAAAGAACATTGCATCTGTGAAGATTCAGTGGCGGGGTCAGCCGGTCGAGGGGGCGACTTGGGAGACCGAGCAGGATATGCGCAGCCGTTACCCTCATCTTTTCACTACTTCAGGTATGTCTCTATGCTCGTTCGTGGACGAATGAATGCTTAAGTGTGGGGGGATGTAACGATCCGGCCGGTTGTTTTAAGAATTAACTCCCCGATCCCCTATTAACTGCATTCCCCGTGTTTATTTCTGCTATTGTGAGTTGCCGGGAGGATTTAATTGGAGTTTCGGAGAGTTTTGGGACACTTAGTCCCTAAATGAGAGTTTAAGTTTTAGAATTTGGACCGTAGTCGGAACAGTGTGAAGACGGCCTCGGAATGGAATTCCTTTGGTTCCGTTAGCTCCGTTAGGTGATTTCGAGTTTAGGAGTATGTTCGGATTGTATTTTGGAGGTCCGTAGCTTAATTAGGCTTGAAATGCCGAAAGTTGAATTTTTGAAGTTTCCTGTTCGATAGTGAGATTTTGATATTGGGGTCGGAATGGAATTCCGAAAGTTGGAGTAGCTCCGTAGTGTTGAATGTGATGTGTGGGCAAAGTTTCAGGTCATTCGGACGAGGTTTGATAGACTTTTTGATCGAAAGCGTAATTCGGAAGTTTTTGGAATTCTTAGGCTTGAATCCGATGTTAATTCGATGTTTCGATGTTGTTTTAGGTGTTTTAAGGATTGATATAAGTTTGGATAGTGGTATATGACTTGTTCATGCTTTTGGTTGAGGTCCCGGGGGCCTCGGGATGATTTCGGATGGTTGACGGAGAGTTAGGCATTTGAAGTTGGCAGCTGAAGCTGTGTTTCCTGTCATAACCGCACCTGCGTGTGTGGGACCGCAGGTGCGGCGCTGCAGAAGCGGCGTGATCGCAGAAGCGAGATTGGCCAGGCTCCAGCAAACTGCAGGTGCAAAATGGTCAACGCCCCTACGAGACTGCAGGTGCGGTAAGGGAGCCGCAGGTGCGAAAATTTAGCTTTAATGAAACATCACAGATGCGACTTGTGTTTCGCAGAAGCGAGATCGCAGGTGCGGTCTCAGAGTCACAGGTGCGGATTTACTGGGCAGAAAAATCAGAATTTCGAGGGTTTAGTTTCAAAAGTTAGAAAATTGATTGAAGCTCGGGAGAGGGCAATTTTGGGAGATTTTTGAAGAGGAAATCAGTGGGTAATGATTCCTTATCCCTTCCTAGATGTATTCCATCAATCTATTGTTAGTTTTATCGTTTAATTTCGGATTTGAGATGAAAATTGCGAAAAAAATTGAAGAAGGTTCTTAGACCTAAATTTCGTGTTTTGATTGGGAATTTGACGTTGGATTTGGATAATTTTGGTATGGTTAGACTAATGAGAGTTTGAGTATTTTGAAAATGTAAATTTTACACGATTCCGAGATGTGGGCCCGGAGGGTGTTTTGGTCATTTTACCTAATTTCGCATATTAACTTAGAATTTATTTGTAGAATCAATTACTTGAAGTGTTATTTACATTATGCAATTGAATTGAATAGATTTGGGCAATTTGGAGTCGAGTACTCGTGGCAAGAACGTGGTTTCAGGTTGATTTTGAGCCGGTTCGAGTTAAGTGGCTTGTCTAACATTGTGTGGGAGAAACCCCCCTTAGGATTTGGTTTGTTGATAATTGAAATGCCTTGTACGTGAGGTGACGAGTGCGTACTTGTGCTAATTGTTGAAACTCCGTTTTCTTTAAGTAGCTATAAATGTGATTTCTTTTTTTTTCCTGTTCATACCGTGTGTAATTTAAGCCTGCTATTAGCATAGGGAAGCATGTCTAATTGTCTTAATTGCCTTATTTGCTTAAATTGCCTTAATTGGATTATGTATGGCATACTAGGTTAGAAATACCTATTTTTACCTTGGTATGAAATTAGAATTGAATTGAGTATTCTTCGTGTTGCTGCTGTGTGTTTACTTTGGGACTACGGGACGGTATCCCGGGAGATCCCCCTGCTTGTTTACTTTGGGACTACGGGACGGTATCCGGGCGATCCCCTGCTTGTTTACTTTGGGACTACGGATTCGTATTCCGGGAGATCCCCTGCACCTGCATTGATTTGGACTGTAGTGCGGGATACCGAGAGACTCCCCAGCACGTATATTGAGGATACCAAGAGATCCTTGGGATACCGAGTGACTCCCCAGCATATATATTGAGGATACTAAGAGACTCCTCGGGATACTGAGAGACTCCCCAGTACACATATTGAGGATACTAAGAGATCCTCGGGATACTGAGAGACTCCCCCGGTTGTTATCTCTGCGTTGAGCTGTATTTATTCCGTGATTTCTATGTCTCTGTTAATGTTATTGTTGTTCTTTTATCCTGTGTTACTTTTACTGTTGCACTTAAGTATACTGTCTTATTCTACACTGTTATATCTTGTATTTCCTTTAACCTCAGTAGGGCCCTGACCTTCCTCGCCACTACCCGACCGAGGTTAGGCTTGGCACTTACTGAGT
>NW_017679803.1:0-540 GCF_001879085.1 Nicotiana attenuata | reverse complement strand
GGTTTCCGTATTTTTCGTACGATGGCATAGTATATGCGGTGTGTTATGTAGGATTGAGATTTGCATGTGTAAGATCACGGTTCAGTTTTAAAGGGGAGGTCATGAGTCCTTAGGCAACATGGAGAGTTTCAGATGACTAGGTAAATAACATTACTATTTGGTATGGCTTGATGAGAGTATACATTTCGAAAAGGGGGGATGTGTTTTGATTTATGGATACTTTATTGGTATTGCGACACTCTCCTAGTTGATCGACTGCTGGTGTTCAAATTTTGCTTTGTGGCACAGAAGAATTATAAATGTATTCCTCGCGGGATGATCGCGTATGAGAGATGTGTTAGACATTCAGGCGGTGGAGTTGGGATCAGATATGGTGGTTCATGTGTTCTATGATTTGGAGACTAGGAGCTCTCAAGAGAAGATTGTTGCATGGGCATCTCTCGCTCGGGCCTCCCAAGTAGCCCCCTTAACGGGCTGACCTCTGTACTGCACCTTCACTGAATCTATGTTCTTTGACCTCAACTTTCGAACCTGCCGGTC
>NW_017679802.1:15116-15596 GCF_001879085.1 Nicotiana attenuata | reverse complement strand
CCGTAGAACCGCTGGAAGAAGCCTGGATAGCCGGTGGACGACATGAACTCTCCGGCATGGCACTGAAATAAGAATCAGGAGGATCCTGGGGATCTGAATACCCACTGGAGGAACCCTGAATAGCTGGTGGGCGGTAGGAAGTCTCTGGCATAGCACTGAGATAGGGGCGCGCTGGAGCCCCCCGGGTAGGAGGTGGTGCTGAAACTGGTGGCCTACTAGGCTGGCCTCTCCCATACTGACCTCTACCCCTAGCTGGGGCACCTTCGAACCCGCCGGAGAACCTAGCTCTCTTATCCTGCTGTATCTGCTCTCTACCCCTCTGGCGATATCCCTCAATCCGACGAGCAATCTCGACCACTAGCTGATACTCTATACCCATCTCCACCTCTCGAGCCATACTAAATCGAATACCGGGCTGCAATCCAGCGACAAACCTCCGCACCCTCTCCGCATCTGTAGGAAGTATCACGAGTGCATGGC
>NW_017679802.1:0-12080 GCF_001879085.1 Nicotiana attenuata | reverse complement strand
CATATTTTTCCACGGACCCTCAGAAATTGTCAAATCACGAATCCGGGTCCGTTTTTCCAAAATGTTGACCGGAGTCAAACTTGGTCCTTCAAGAAAATCGTAAAGAAGCAAATGGACATATTTTTACTCAAAACTCTTCCAACTCCTGAACCAATCGCCCCCGCAAGTCGTAAATTAGTTAAAGCAAGTACGGGAGGCTTTATTCAGGGGAACGGGGTTCAAAATGGTAAAACGACCGGTCGGGTCGTTACATCAGACTTCAAAGCCCCAAATCACTTGAATTCATTCCATAACCTCTACATAGCTCGGAATCACTCCTGCAAAGCATAAAACGCACAATTAGTGCAATACACTAGCGATTAAAGCTCAAACTCAATTAAAGTGCAGTAAATTTGAGTGTAATAAGCGACTAAAATATGTGATTATAGCGTATCATCAACACTGTATAAGTCCGAACAAGCTGTATCAAACCATATCCGTAACCCAAGATGTAATCATATGATATACCACATGACTCAAACACTCATAGTGATAACTCCTAATCACAATAGCTGCTCAAAACAACCCAATACCGATAAATAACCTCTTATCAAGCAAAGCCTCGTTCTAACACTTTCATATACTGCCAATGATGAAAGAAACACACAGAAACTCGTAACCATTCATCCGATCAACCAGTCATGGAGCTTCCCCTTCTCTGGCGGGAACTATAGTAGATTTCTAAGCCGACTTCCGATATTATCCTTCCAACCATGCTGTAGTCAATTCTGAAAGTATTCATTCTAGGTCCAATGACCTCTTCTCATCCAAAACGACAACTCTGATGACATGACACATAAATACAATCCAAAGCCATAACCTATGTAATTCGTGCACCATATAGCAACATCCCAAACGTACTCAAATCATAGAAAAGATTCACACGAGAGGACTGTCCCGCCAGCTTAACAAGTACCATCACAACACCATGCTAAGAGCTTCGCACACATTGTAGAACCAAAACACACGAATCTAACCCGAAGGATCACACCTCCACATAACTCCGCTACAACGCGTGACCCCATCAAAACACTGGTCTGCATTATATACCTCGAGCCACCCTGCTCAAAATCCACAACCATTCGAAATTCAACATCAAGGATCCAGAGTGCATTACCATAACCACGGAGAAGCAAATGACATAAAACCACACAAACCCGAAAGAACATAACCAATACGCCATCCACCGAGCAATACCCAATACTCTTCACGCTCGAATTCCACTATGAGACCCCAATAGAACCGCACCATATCTGCCTATAACCAACAAATAATAACTCCCCGCAACACGGAAAGGTAACTCATAGATCACCCCAGAACACGAATAAGCTCAATAACAATCGAACGGAACATCCCTCAACGATAGCAATTTGGTGTCAACAAAGCCGACTCGAAGCAGAACACACATCCATATTGGTCTACCAATGAACCCCTTATCAAGGAGTTCCTGAAGTTGCTCCTTCAACTCCTTTAACTCCGCCGGTGCCATACGATACGGTGGAATAGAAATGGGCTGAGTGCCCGGCAACAAATCAATACCGAAATCAATAACCCTGTCCGGCGGCATGCCCGTCAAGTCTGCAGGAACCACATCCGTAAAATCCCTTACCATCGGAACTGAATCAATGGTAGTAGTCTCTGCACTAACATCCCTCACGAAGGCCAAATAAGAAAGACAACCCTTCCCAACCATCCGTTGGGCCTTCAAAAATGAAATCACTTTACTGGGAACATAAATTCGTCGAACCTCGCCACTCAATCCGTGGCATCCCCGGCATAGCCAACGTCACTGTCTTAGCGTAACAGTCCAGAATAGCACGAAACGGAGACAACCAATCCATTCCCAATATCACATTAAAATCTACCATACTAAGCAACAAAAGATCCATTCGGGTCTCCAAACCCCCAATAGTCACCACACAAGACCGATATACGCGGTCCACAACCACGACATAACCTATTTATGAAAACTCCCAGTCTCCAAATCCATAAAGCATCCGAATCACTATATCCGATCCCAACTCCACCGCCCGAATATGTAACACACCTCTAATACTCGATCATTCCATGAGGGATACTCCTAAAATTCTTATGATCCGACGGTCCAAGATCACCCAAGCCTTCTCAAATATAAGTGTAATAACACACGTTATAGATCAGAGACCAAACTGGTCTTCCTCGTACATCACCCCTACCACCACCGCCCCACCGTGTCGCCGCCGTCCTCCGCCATCCGCCGCCGGCCGGAAATCGTCGCCGGCGGCGGCGATGCTCCGATTAACCCCAAAATTACACCCCAGATTCCCATTCTCCTCCTTTACCTGAACCCGCTGTCCTTTACTTTCAAATCTTACTGGAATTTGTCGAATATCCGTTCAAAATTTTCCGGCCAAGTCATCGGTTATGCCAAACGGTCCCAAACTCACACCACAGAACCGCCTTAACTTCCCCTACCCAACCCCCATAGCCACTTGTCTCGAACATGGCCGGAATTGCTCAAATATCCGATCGAAAATCCGGTCAAAACCCTAAATTCTCCAAACCCCACCAAATTAATACCACGTGACCTCTTCACTTCCCTCATGAGGAATTTGTCATCATTAGCATTCAAATCTCACCAGAGATAGTCGAATTTTGAATCNCTAGCCATACCCCTTGCCATGCCGATCCGACCTACAACCAAGCCGTCCTATCTATCCAAGTTCCTTCTGAATTATCTTCAAACTGATACTTTCCCCTCGCCATAATACCGCCATCCTTAACCCCAACTCCCCACACGAGACCCAAGCATAACACCACATCGTCTAAGGCTCATGAGCCGCCGAATGCTCTCTTAAATATCCCCAAAAGCACCACATTCAAAATACTTACCCTGAAGAGACTTCTTGTGAATATAAAGCCATTATCTTCGCCTTCCTGATACTGATATGTAGAATCCATAATGATATAGAAATGCCACGAGTCCTGACATCCTCCCATATAAATCTCAGTTTCTAGCCAACACACATCCTGAAGATTCCCAATTGCCACGTATAAATCATGAATTCATTGGAACCATTCTAGAGAATTATCCACTCTGATCAAATCTCAATTAGACTGATCAAACGGACCAAACGACCTGTGCCCCATTAGCACTCCAACACCCAAGGAAGTAACCCATTCTTCTAAGTTGTCGAGCGATTTTTCCTACTCCATACACGTTACATCCTTACAACCAATAACTAAATCATCCAATGTTTCTCCTATACCCATAACACATAACACAACCCTTATCCGAAATTTTCTTTACTCAAGTCATCCTTGATCTCAACCTCTGTAATTCATAACTGATTCACCAGTATACCTCAAACTGGAACCAACATAGCACATAACCATGCAATCAACCGATCAATAGCAAACTCCCCCACTTGGCATCAAAGCCATAGATCAAAACACACGAAGACTCACAATGGCCACACTCTCTATTACTGCCATAATACATAGTGAGATTTAACTAAATCCTTTATAAGCTCATGCAACACAACCATCTAGTATTTCAAATCATCTCCAATTTCGCATTCACCCTCGTAACAGTCAAGACAACTCTCATACGCGATCCAAACTCAATCTATAATTCACTGGTAAAAGAGGACTCGCTACAAAACAGCATAGGGATTACACGCCCTCATGATACCCCGCAAGAGTAAGCCCACCTACTTTGTCTCAAACTAACATCTCTTTATACCCTTCCACTGTCATAAACATCACGCAATCACTTAATCTTCCTGGGTCTGAACTCATATTACGACATGAAATTTACTTCACTCCCCAACTAAACAACATGAAAAGGTCCTTCAACACACCCATAACTCGGGTCTATACATCAAATCAAGATGGAAATAAAGCATCAAATAGTTCTTTCTACCCTCAAGCAGACCCTCCTCGTCACATCTAAATCATATGAACACATCTCGCAGTCACATCATACTCATCACGTAGCCATACAACCATCATTTCCACTAATAGGGACACTATCGAACATATAAATCCAAAAGCACGTGCTCACACAATCAACACCTCAGTGCTCAAGCTACAGGCAAAGCCCGGCCTCAAGTCCTCCAGACTGGCCCAACATCAACACACAGATATCACGTCTCGCCCCTCGTTCAGGGAATCACAAGCCGTCAATGCACCGCTTATATCAAGTGCTCATGCGCTCATACGAACGCGTGGAAGGAATTTCAAAAGTTACATTTAAGGCTGAATCAATGACGCACGATAAGAATTCAAGAATGTGGGTTTTCCTAAAGGTTCTTCAGCCTCTCGAATATAAGTACAGACGTCTCCGTACCGATCCTAGAGATTCTACTAAACCTGCTCATGACTCGTGAGACCTATGTAACTTAGGCTGTGATACCAACTTGTCACGACCCTAAAACTGACCCGGTCGTGATGGCACCTATCGTGAAACTAGGCCAGCCAACATAATTCCCAAATCAAACCATTATTTTATAAAAGCCATTTTAAGTCATTAATTAACAAGTAATCTTATAACATAAGTCTAAATAACCAGTGCAGAATAAATACACTAGCCCGGCATCAGGGTGTCACAAGTCACGAGCAACTACAATTCTGTCTAGATACAATAAAGCCTAGCCCAATCTGGAAGAAAATACTAATAAAATCTAGGGAAGATATGAGGGAGAAGAACAAGGCTGCAAACGTTATGCAGCCACCTTGTCGACTCCCAAAAATCCTACTGAAAGGTCGATCAATGCTCACTATCACGACCCGCAACTCCTGGATCTGCACACAAGGCGCTGGGAGTAATGTGAGTACGCCAAATCAGTAAGTAATAAAAGTAAATGAAAGCTGAGCAGTAAGAAAACAGATAATTCCACGTCACAACACTACAGTAAATACAGTACATTTCCAAAACAGTACAGAACTCAATTATCTCGTAAAACAAACTCAATTTCAGTAAAACCTTTTCTTTTAAAACATCTTTCAATAGTTCCAAATAAGTGAAGAAACAGTGAGTCAAAATGATAGAAACGTAAATAGCCCCTCGGGCAAAAACATGTACCATAAACCGCCCCTCGGGCAAATTATCAACAGAAGCAGCCCCTGGGGCTACCTCACAATCACTCATCATCAGCCCCTCGGGCAACATCATAATCAAGATCAACCCCTCGGGCTACCTCACAATCACCCATAATCAACCCCTCGGGCAACAACATAATCAAGATCAACACCTCGGGCAGCATCACATCACGCACACTGGGTACCCACGCTCACTGGGGGTGTTCAGACTCCGGAGGGGCTCCTACAGCCCAAGCGCTATAACAAGCCATCTCGTGGCATAAATCAGTCAGGCCCTCAGCCTCCTAATAATAAGCCACCTCGTGGCATAAATCAATCAGGCCCTCGGCCTCATAATATCATGAATCAGTAACAACTTGCTGCGGCGTGCAGCCCGATCCCATAATATCCTCACAACACAGGCCCTCGGCCTCACTCAGTCAGAAACCGCTCAAGCCACTCGAGCTAACAGTAAAACAGGTGCTTGGTCCAAAATATCTTTTATAGAATTAAAACGGAGTAAATAGAATGGAGTTATGAAATCAGTAAAAACATAGCATTACTAAGTGTAAATATTAACCCAAAACAGTGAGAAAACAGTAGTAAAAAGCCCCTAAGGGTCCAAACATTCGGCACGAGGCCCAAACACGGCATTCAGCCCCAAACATAGTAATACTTTCCAAAACACAATAATATCAAACCGTTTTCAATCAAATACGCGACTTAATAGTCGTACGGGACGGACCAAGTCACAATTCCCAATGGTTCACGACCCCACTCTCGTCATCTATCATGTGCGCCACCTCAAATTAGTGAAACAATGTGAAATCCAGGGTTTCATACCCTCAGGACAACATTTACAATCATTACTTACCTCAAACCGGACAAAACTCTAACCCGCGATGCCCTTGCCTCTCGATTCGGCCTCCAATCGCTCCGAATCTATTCACAACCAGAACAATACCATCAACATGCGCTAATGGAATGAATTCCACAAGAAAAACTATCAAATTAAGCACAAATCCCGAAATCTACTCAAACCCGGCCCCCGGGCCTGTTGATACCCAATTTTTCCCTCATATATTTTAAAATTTGCATGCATACTTTCAAAATATTGTGCATACAACTACAAACATGCAAAAGTGTTTTAAAAATTTTCTACAAATTTTTAAAGGGCTAAATCCATTTATTTATGCATTTTTAATTACATAAATGTTCAAAACTATCCCTCATATTATTTTAATGATGATTTAATTATCTAAATTCATCATTTATGTTCATATGAGTGTTCAAATATTTTAGTTGCATTTTTAATTACATTTTGCATGTTTAAGACTATAATTGCATATTTTGCAAAAATAGCCCCTACATATGCATAACTACATTATCTATACAGAAAATGACTTTTCATATTTTTACAATATTGAATAATTATTTTAGCTCACCTTCATGCTTGAAAATCATTTTTATCATTTAATTAGCTATTTTTTAGTAAAATGGGTATTTAAATAATAGCCCCTAATTTTACACCCAAAATCGGACCCTCCCCAATTCAATTTAATTGATCCAAGCCCAATCCAAACGACCCTAACCCAATTAAAAACCTACCCGACCCAGGCCCTTTCTCATCCTGGCCGTTGATCTCAGAGATCAACGGCCCCTATTCATTCTTACCTTTTTTTTTAACTCAAACGACCCCCCTAACCTAGTCATTTTTCACCAACAGCCGCCCTAAGACTCCTTTCCTCTCCGTCTCTCTCTGTGACCTAACCCTAACCCTAGCTGCCGCCACCCAAAACCAGCCCTAACCCTCCAATTCTCACTCGATCCATGGATTTCCATGGGTGTTTGAGACCCCTACTAGCCTCCTACTTCCCATGGTTGCTCGATTTTGTGATTTCATGGAAAGATCTCGAAGAGATCTAGTCCAGATCTTGTTCAAAACTATCTAAGAGTCCGTCTATAGTTTGTGAATGCTTTTTATCGAAGTTTTACGGCTCAAATCTCTGATTCAAGACCAGATTCTCTTTACCCTTTCCTTTTTCTTCAAAACCCTAATGTTTGGAGTTGAATCTGTCCAAATCCTTGTAGATCTGGAGCGATTATGAGTTCATCACTGATTTTTCCTTAAGGTTCCCTTGTTTCTTTACTGATTAATCGATTTTTAAGAACTTTGTTATATTAGCGTTTGGTTTTCTCATTATTTGTTGGTCGAACCTCTGTGTTTGAAGTATTATCGAGTTTCCATGACTGTTTCCATGATTGTTTCTTTAAGATTAATCAACCCTAAGTATTTTAAATTTTTCTTAGGGTTTCCACTTCTGTTTTTGCAAAAGGTTTTCTGAGATTCTTATGTTTTGTTTAATCTTTCTCGCATGGCTATGTTTCTGGTTCGATTGCTTGATTGTTCATTGTTTAACTTCAATATTTTCATCCGTTATTGTTCGAATATTTGACTGATTAACTAAATTATCCAGGTTTTCATTGTTTGCTGAAATAATTTACTGATTTCTGCTCACCTTAATCCAAAGGTTCCTAATTAGCATCTCTTGCCTATTTATTGGTTGATTAACCCTTGATTGGTTAATTACCTATGATTGCCTTATTCATGTGATTGATTGCTTGATTTATGGGTTCTAACCCTAATTGGCTGTTAAATCCACTTCTTGCCTTATTTGAAACTCAATCCGAGTTATTTTTGGGTATAATCTCCTGATTTTTTGTCCTGTCAAGCTTAATTGATTATTTGATTGCTTCTCTTACCTTATTTACAATATTAAGCTGCCTTGCCTTATTTACTTTACACTACTCGACTCCTATAAATACATGATTCTGTTTTCAAACACACACACACAGAACTAAGGAAAAATACTCAAAAATTCTTGCTCTCTCTCTATTGCAAACTGTTGTTACTTGTCTACTGCACTATCTAGTCGGCTGGAAGCCAAAGACTAGATTTTGGATCCTCTTTACTTCACTCTTTTATTGCAAATTTTTGACTGGTATGCCTCTACTACTGTCATTCAATCAATCTGCGTGTTTATTAGCATGTTCACTTCTGTTTAAATCCATATATTTATCAGCTTGTTTACTTCTGTTTAAATCCATATGTTTACTAGCATATTTACTTCTGCTTAATCCATGTCTTTACTAACACGACTGCTTCTGGCTAATCTACGTGGTTACTTCTATTCAATCTGTATGTTCAATGGCATGTCTAACTATGTGTTTCCTAGCATGTCTATTAATGTTCAACCTATGTGTTTACTGCACTATCATGCCTACTACCCCTTTGTATATGATCGTTTGATCCTCAGCATGCCTTGTCTTTGTGTTTGTTCACTTAGTAATAGCTAACTTAAGTAATCCCTATTCTGCAGTACCTTTGTTTGAGTTACAGTGATTGAATGACCCTGTTTGCTCCTTATTTCCTGAAAGTCTAAAACTGCTTTTCTCAAAACTACTCTTGTAAATCACTATCCACTTCAAATTCTTAGAACATCTAGGGTCCTGCCCCTCCAGTGTGAGCATTGCTTTGGAGTCCATTAGACCCCTCTGAACTTTGACACACTGGGGCTGGATATTCCACACTACACAAGCTGTTGATCTTTAAAGGGGGCCTTGGTGTGAGCACTGCCCTAGGTCCTCGAGGCCCTTGGGAACTTTGACACACTAAGATACCCTCCCTGGCACTATGAGATGTGGCATTTGAGACTATTTGAAGGCCTGGTTCCCCAGGTTTTGCTTTGGGCCTATCCAGGCTCCCTATAGTATACTATTATCACTCCTGTAATTTATTCACATTTGGCTTGTAATATTAATTTCTTTGTAAACAGATATTGGGGAAATAAGTAAACTGGGAGGGATTATTATACATATTTTGTTGGGAATGGGTAGATATCATACCTATAGGGTTTTTAAAATCAGTGTTTATATTCTAGAAACCATGCCTATAGGACATTGCGATGTTCATCACTTATGTGCATCCTAGATATCATGACTATAGGGTTCCAATCCACTTCTGCAATCAAAAATCATATCATTGCACAGTTTGTCTGTTTGCATGCATTCTAGATACCATACCTATAGGTAAAAAGCAATCTTGCACTTTAGATATCATGCTTATAAGTTAAATTAATTTCTGCATTTAGGAGCCATGTTAAATAGGTTCAGCGTATTCAACATCTTGAAGCCATGCTTATAGGGTAAAATCAATCTTGCATTCTGGACATTTCGCTTGTAAGTCTAAAATCAGTCTTCGAATGCAAATGAGGTTTTAAAACTAACCACTGCGTTTAGCTACCATTGTCTAAAATCAGTCCTCACATCTAGACATCATGCCTATAGGATTTAATGAACCAAACTGCTTGTTTAAAATGGTCTCACTGGTTTATTGTACTTCCGATTAATTAGATACCATATTTATAGGACATCATTGATGCACGCCTAGGCAAGCCTGTAAGGCGATTAAAATACTGCGACTGCAAAACTGCGTTTTTGTTATTTGTGAACTGCCCATATTCAACAGGTCTTAAAATTAGTAGGCAAACTAATTACGTCTTTATCACCTCGCATTAACGTAATGTTGCATATGTCCTGATTTGTGCTCACCTAGATGTCCTGTTATTTGAACTCTTTTAAAAGTATCTGAAACACTGCTGTTTGAGACGTGCACTTGCTTGCTCTATTTGTGGAGGTAAAATGTGAGCCTTTTAACTATTCTGTTCGTGGTCCAGCCCTAAGTGTTTTGTTTGTCGCCTAGAGTTTTCTCCTTTTAATTACTGTAGGAGAGTCTAGATCCACCCTAACTAGAAGTCCTAAATACCTCCGCCACTATATAAGTAAAGGGACGGGTAGTGCACGCATAGGATACATCTTAAGGCTGCTAGAACGCTTTAGGCTATGACCAAGGGGAGGGTAATTGGGTAGTAAAGGATATGATGACCTATGCGCTAATGCTATGTGTAGCACTCCAACTTGGGGACGATTACCATGCATTGTACAGATGTGATCCTATAGGCTAACAAACCTAGGAAACCCCTTCTTTTCCCATTTGAATAAACTTTATGTATGTATGTGCTTTGTTTTCTTTAATGACTAATTCACAAAAAATGAGTTTGGCCGGGACCCATATTTGTGGACCTCGAGGGGTGCCTAATACCCTCCCCTCAAGGTTATTTCGAGCCCTTACCCAATCTCTGGTAATGCAAACCGGTTTATGAGTTATTTGCTTTAGGTGCCCTAACGCACCTTAAATCCGTTAGGTGGCGACTCTTCAAATTCCATACCCAATTCCCAAAAGGAAAAGGAGTTGTCAAAGAATGTCGAAACCCGGACTCCGCGAGGAAAAAGGGGGCACGATAGGGCCCGCGTCTCCCAATCCAACAAAATTCACAAATACCCATACCAAATTCATCAAAATCCGACATCAAATGGCCTTTCAAATCCCCAAAATCATCTCTCCAATTCTCTTCCATTTTCAAAACTCACATTTCAAAACTCAGCATATAACTGGCTATCTCTCAGAGTCTGAAGAACGATCCGAAGATGCTGCTCATGCTCCTCTCGGCTGCGGGAGTAGATCAAGATATCATCAATAAAAACAATCACAAAGGAATCTAGGTAGGGCTTGAACACCCGGTTCATTAAATCCATAAATGCCGCTGGGGCATTTGTCAACCCGAATGACAGCACTAGGAACTCATAATGCCAGTACCGAGTGCGAAAAGCTATCTTAGGGACATCGGATGCCCTAATCCTCAACTGATGGTAGCCAGATCTCAGATCAATCTTCGAAAATACCTTGTCACCCTGAAGCTGATCAAACAAATCATCAATCCTCGGCAATGGATACTTGTTCTTGATGGTGACTTTGTTCAACTGCCGATAATCTATACATATCCTCATCGATCCATCCTTCTTCTTAACAAACTACACCGGCGCACCCCAGGGCGAGACACTAGGTCTGATAAAGCCCTTATCAATCAAGTCTTACAACTGTTCTTTCAATTCTTTCAACTCCGGCGGGGCCATACGATATGGCGGAATAGAAATGGGCTGAGTGCCCGGAGCCAAATCAATGCAAAAGTCGATATCCCTGTCGGGTGGCATCCCCAGCAGGTCTGCAGGAAATACCTCTGGGAACTCCCGAAAAACTGGCAGGGAATCCATAGAAGGAACCTCAGCACTAGAATCACGAACATAAGCCAAAAAAGCCAAACAACCCTTCTCGACCATACGCCGAGCCTTTATATAAGAAATAACCCTGCTGACAGAATGATTAGGGGTCTCCCTCCACTCCAATCGGGGCAACCCCGGCAGAGCTAAGGTTACAGTCTTGGCATGACAGTCCAATATAGCGTGATAAGGTGACAACCAATCCATCCCCAAAATAACATCGAAGTCAACCATATCGAGAAGTAGGAGGTCTACACTAGTCTCAAGACCCCCAATAACAACCACGCACGAACGATAGACACGGTCTATAACAATAGAATCCTCTACTGGTGCGGACAAATACACGGGAGCACTCAAAGAATCACGAGGCACAACCAGATATGGGGAAAAATAAGATGACACATAGGAGTATGTAGACCCTGGATCAAATAGAACTGAAGCATCTGTACTGCAAACTGAAACCGTACCTATGATAACTGCATCGAAGGACTCAGCCTCAGGACTGGCTGGAATAACATAACATCAGGGCTGGGCCCCACCACTCTAAACTACATCCCTGGGACGGCGTCCTGCTGGCTGGCCTCCACCTTTAGCGGCCTGACCTCCACCTCTAACACCTCGACCTCCACCTCTAGCTGCCTGACCCCTACCTCTAGCTGGCTGAGCGGGCGGTGGAACACCCGGTGCCGGAACCATGGCATGAGAACCCTGATGCTGAGAACTGCTCGAGGCTCGAGGGCAAAATCTAGCAATGTGCCTCGTATTGCCACAAGTATAAGAAGACTTTGGCTGTTGAGACTGCT
>NW_017679801.1:14938-15601 GCF_001879085.1 Nicotiana attenuata | reverse complement strand
AGGTTATATGCTAATAGACACGAGGATTACTACTAACAATACTGACATGGTTAATCATTGTGACGACATCAATTATTAGACAAATGAAGCGTATGGGTAACTAGTACATAGGCAATAGGAACCATTAAGGAGGAATATTCAAGTTCATGACCCGGTCATCTCCTGGAGTGTAGGGAAAGTCAGTTTATCAAGAATGAGAATACTCTGGCACCTTGAATGCAATATGGGTTTCAAAATACATGAATTTGAATTACACTCTTAACATTAACTGACACTTGGAATCTATGCCACAAGCCCATTTGGATGAAAAAAAAGTTGAACACTTACGAGATTATCATATTTCAAACAACTTAACTTGGTGGGTATATTTTGTTTCGAAAAAGAATATGCGAATTCTTCCGAGATCCTCGGAGGTCCACGTGCTGCAAGGGTTGACGACTGTCAAAAGGCTGAAGGGATCGAAGGTGTCCATCTAGCCAGAGCATACTTCTTGCTGGGACTTCGTGAGTTGGGGAAGCTGTTCGACGGAGCCAAGGATGTCGAATCTGGGGAAGGCCCTTCTAGGACCAAATAGATAGGAATTTACTTTTTCGCTTCATGAATGTAATAAAGCCGATGGCCAGTTAGTGGTCTTTTATTTATTGTCTTATTTAGTGTCGTTTT
>NW_017679801.1:9833-10850 GCF_001879085.1 Nicotiana attenuata | reverse complement strand
TAAAAAAGGGAAACAAACTTTAGAATGTGTGTAGACTATAAGGATTTTAGACAAGGCATGCCCTAAGATTCTTTTTCTTTGCCGAACATCGATCGCATGATCGATGCCACGACTGGCCATGAGATCCTTAGTTTTCTCGATGCCTACTCCGGGTACAATCAAATACAAATGAACCTGGAGGATCAGGAAAAGACTTCGTTTATCACTAAATACGGCACCTATTGCTATAACGTAATGCCGTTTGGACTAAAAAATGTTGGTGCTACTTATCAATGCCTAGTGAATCGAATGTTCAAAGAACAAAAATCGAATGTTCGAAGAACAAATAGGTAGATCAATGGAGGCCGTTCACAGAAACAATCTCCACTCCCAAACTTACCTAACAAGGATGACAAATAGATACCCTTCATAGGCCAACTATCCATTAACTTCTCTTTCAATAATTTCCACCAAAATGATGCACAAAGGATTTCCAACTACCTTCTTAGACATAGACATATGAAAACAGATAATACATGGAGAACAACTATGGGGAAACTTCATACTCCTAGTGCAGCCTAATGTGAAATACACTTATGCAACCTTCATTATCAACTCACATAACATCGTCAGGGGAAAATATTGAGAATAACACGTTCACCCTCCTAAACTCTAAATCCTTGATGACCTTCAATAGTTAATCTAAGATGTGCTATCATAAAATGACCATAAAAATTACCTATAGAATATATGTGATCACACTGTGAAGCTTCCTCTTTGACTTGTTTGAACCTTTTATACCCAATGGATTTAATACAATGAGGAACAACAGAGTTCAAGATCAGGCTGGAATTATTCAGGAATCCATTAATGTGCTGAGCAGAGTATTTCATGAGGTTATATGCTAATAGACACGAGGATTACTACTAACAATACTGACATGGTTAATCATTGTGACGACATCAATTATTAGACAAATGAAGCGTATGGGTAACTAGTACATTGGCAATAGGAACCATTAAGGAGGAATATTCAAGT
>NW_017679801.1:4744-9762 GCF_001879085.1 Nicotiana attenuata | reverse complement strand
GCATCAACTAGGGAGTGGAGACCCTATGTTGGAAAATCATCAAGTTATGCTGGCATCAACTAGGGAGTGGAGACCCTATGTTGGAAAATCATCAGGTTATGCTGGCATCAACTAGGGAGTGAAGACTCTATGTTGGAAACTCATCAGGTTATGCTGTCATCAACTAGGGAGTGCAGACCCTATGTTAGAAAATCATCAGGTTATGGTGGCTTCAACTAGGGAGGGGAGACCCTATGTCAGAAAATAATATGGTTATGCTGGCATTAACTAGGGAGTAGAGACCCTATGTCGGAAAATCATCAGGTTATGCTGGCATCAACTAGGGAGTGGAGACCCTATGTCAGAAAATCATTAGGTTATGCTGGCATCAACTTGGGAGTGGAGACCCTATGTTGGAAAATCATCAGGTTATGCTGGCATTAACAAGGTAGTGGATACCCTATGTCGGAAAATCATCATGTTATGCTGGCATCAACTCGGGAGTGGAGACCCTAGTCGGAAAATCATCAGGTTAGGAAAATCATTAGGTTATGCTGGCATCAATTAGGGAGTGGAGACCCTATGTTGGAAAATAATCAGGTTATGCCCATATCTACTAGGGAGTGGAGACCTTATGTTGGAAAACCATCAGGTTGCATCAACTCTGGAGTGGTGACCCTATGTTGGAAAATCATCAGGTTATGCTGGCATCAACTAGGGAATGGTGACCCTACATTGGAAAAATGCAGCTACGGATTGGAGACCTTATACTACCATGACATTGAACATTTCTGTTTTCTTTCTTTTCATTTCATTTTTCATCATTTTTATTTATGAGAGTGTGTAAAATGCAAGAATGAATTTGGAGGAGACTTCCCTTTTGGATTTACTATTGATGCAGAGCCATTTAGTCTCTGCGATATTTGCTTTTGTTGGATCTGCTTCTTGCAAGGTTGCTTTGAATTACACCTGTTTCCTATTTTTTCAAACAACAAACAATTTGTCAGTTTGAAATAGTGGTTGGTTTTGTGTCCTTGAGCATTTCAGTCACTTGATCTCAGCCCGACTCATTTGATGAAGATCTCAACTACAACTGCTTGTTCCCTGAGGACCGATTTCATTTCTGTCCCTCGTGAACTTAGCATTTCCAGAACTATACCATGATGGTTAATCACGTGGGACTTAACCTTTTTCAACTTTATTTTGCTTTTGTGGGCATTTGATTTTGATTTCCTTTCTTTTTTAGAGTTTTTGATTTCAAAGCATCGGTCATTATGGCCAGTCGAAGTCGACTCGTTGCACCTACCGACGCTGGGTGCGTTATTGAATATTGGCTGGTGTCAAACAAAAACTGTGTAAACCAATCTTGCCATCCTTTCTTTTTCTTAGTTCAGAACAAAATTAGACCGAAAGGGATTCAAAGTAAAACAAGCCATGAAATCAATAATTGAACTTAAACGAGAGGTATCCCTTTCGGGGAAAGGAAAGAAGGACTTATCCGGAGTGCATACAGACTTTAATGAACATGACATGCCTCTTGGACTGGATGACCGATCTGTGTAAACTGTCCAACTCTCAGAAATTCATCACAACTTATTCTTTCAAAACAAGAAACCTTGCTAGAATTCTGTTTATGCCAAACAGTCGTGATGATCCTCTTTTCGATCAGTGGCGCCCTTTGCGGGTTTTCACCAGCTAACCTCTCTCGTTTCTCTTCTCACCGTCGCCTTTTAGTGCTCTTTGCAAGTTTTCACAAACAAGACTCTCTCATTTCAGTTTCTCTACTTACCATCGCCTTGCGGTGCTCGTGAGGGTTTTCACCAATAAGACTTTCTCATTTTATTTCTCTCATTTTGATTGTATCAGATCCAAACGATTGTATCCTCCAATTTGAACATTCTCGCTGATTGATCGAAAGGACTTGAAAAGGATTTGGGTAAAAAGAATTTGGACTGAATTACAACTTTGGAATGTTTCAGGAAAAACTATTGCCGGATCATTATAACTTCTGCCCCAGTTTCAACTTTTGAGGAAATGTGGATTTTTGGTTTGGTGTGATTGAACCCCAGAGAGAGGCTGCCTACGTATCCTTTCGGAATCAAGTCGAACGTAGTTCAAGGAATCTTTTGTTTTGATTTTTCTTTTGTTATGTTTTGCTTTATTTATTTTCATTTTTTTGATCATCATTTTTTTAAATACATTCAGGTTCCAAAGAGGGTGATCAAAGAAGAGTAACCAACTCAAAGGTTTTGCCAATGGTTGATAGTGTTTGGGTAGCGAGAATGAAAGCCCTCGTCATCCCAATTGGAGAACATTAAAATCTCGTAAAAGGGTCAAACAAATACCTTTTGACCGCATCTGCATTGACAGCTGTTTCAGGATTATTTCCTTCGATGTCTCCCAAATACATCGTTCCTTTCGACAATCTTTTTCATACAATGTACGGACCTTTTGACCGCATTTGAATTTTCCTTTTGCTTCCTAATGATGCGGGAGAATACGTATCAGAACGAGTTGCCCCACTTCAAAGTTTCTAGGTTGCACTTTCTTGTTGTAGGCACGAGCCATTCTTTGTTGATACAACTGCCCGTGGCAAACTGCATCCATCCGCTTTTCATCAATCATAGTTAATTGTTCCAATCGGTTCTTGACCCATTCATCATCCTTAATCTCGGCTTTAACAATGATTCAAAGAGAGGGAATTTCAACTTCTGCCGGTATTACGCCTTCGATACCGTAAACCAATAAATAGGGTGTGTCCCCAACTGATGTGCACACGAGTGTGCGATATCCTAATAATGCAAAAGGCAACTTTTCATGCCATTGTCTAGAACTTTGAATCATTTTCTTGAGGATCTTCTTTGATATTCTTGTTTGCCGCTTCAACAACACCATTAGCTTTGGGCCCATAAGGACTAGAATTCCGATGCGTAATCTTAAATTGTTCGCATACCTCTCTCATCAGGTGGCTAATCAGATTTGGAGCGTTGTCCGTAATGATAGTATTAGGAATACGAAAACGACAAATAATGTTAGAATGCACGAAGTCCACCACCGCTTTCTTGGTGACGGCTTTGAAAGTGACTGCTTCAACCCATTTTGTGAAATAATCAATGGCAACCAGGATGAATATGTGCCCATTTGAAGCTTTCGGCTCGATCAGCCCAATGATATCCATACCCCAGGCAACGAACAACCAAGGTGCTTGTCACGCCCCAAAAACCGAGGAGCGCGACCGGTGCTCAACCGAGTAAACCCGGCTGAGCAAGCCTGTTAGGTTTAATTCTACCCAAACTAATTCATGAATAGAGAGGAGATGAACTCCACTAATCATACTTTGTAAGTATTTCATTAACAACTTCCATTTTATTTCCATCAGCAGTTTCAACCATAATGTCCAAAATATTACAATTTTTATAGTTATGATAATGAAAAAAACATATTTGCCAAATACCAATACTTCTAATTTAATTTCCAATACCAAACACCACCCACAACCTGTCTACAGAGCCTCTAAATACAACTGAAGAGAAATACGAAAATGCTGGCAACAAGGCTCCGGCTATACCTCAAAATACAAAGTACATGATAAACTACGATAGAGGACCCCGAAATTAAGTGGGGCTCACCAAGTCAGCTGAAAGGAAGATGCGCCACTAGCTGCGAACAACACTGCCTGCTACGGAACCACCTACATCCATTTAAAGATGTAGCGCCCCCGGCAAAAGGGACGTTAGTGCCGTCGAATAGCACTAGTATGTATGAACAAACTTTACTCTAAATAGAATTAACAATATACAAGTAGAAGACAGTCATGGAAACCAACAATGGTGCACAGAAATATAGAGAACACAAGTGGGAGTCTCATAGTTCCTAATTTCGTCTTTTCATCCTTTTGATTTATAGTCTCCTAGTGTCAAGTGCCACGATTCATAATGCCACCGTGTCTTTGTACACGGAGTCCGATCTCGGCCTGACTGGCTAAGCCATCCCAAGTGAGACATTACCAACATCATAATTTTATACTCATATTCCTGATGTAAATGCCACCATGTGTACAGCATGGCGTCCGATCTCGGTCCGATCGGCTAAGCCATCTCACTTGGGACATAACATCTTTCAATTATTCCTTAGTTCACATTTCTTTCCACTTTCCCATTACCTGGCACCACACACCTCTTTGTTAGCTTATTTCTTGGCACTTGGATACATTTTTACAATTAAAATATTCAAGTCTTCCCCTTATTTATTCGTTAATATAGTATTATCCTTCATATTGATAAGTTCCAACATATGATGAATTGTGAACATACTAGGATGAGCCTAAACAATCATGATTCACAACATCAAGCAACATGGTGAAATGGTAAATAACTAAGACAATTAGGGAACATAATCTTTAGCCTCAGCACATTAGAACAAACAATTCAAGTATGATCAAGCAAGGAACTCAGACCAAATGTACGGACACTAACGAGATGATTCTACAAAGATTAAAGTTGGCCATACATACCTCAAAGAGCTTTCCCTTAAGTTTCTACAATACACCAACACCTCTAGCAATAACAATCTATAAGGAGATAGCGGAAATCGACTAATAATTAGGAAGATTACCCATGGTGTAACTCTCTTAGAAATTTCATCAAAGACCTAACATGTGAAGTAGACTATAAGGTTTAGAAATGGCAATTTCTTCCTCCCCCAACCAATTTTAACATGAACTACCCATATTAGTTCTTTAACATCACATACTATAACTTAGTCCCACATGCATGGCCTATTTCTTACCCCCACAACATATTTGAACCTTTAACCTCTTGCATGAAACTTTGGAAGTAGGACTTACCTTGATGGAGGACAATCTATGGTTATCTTCCTTGATTCTTGAAGACTTGAGCAAGATTTGGATGATTATGAAGCTAGGCCCCTCCTTTCTCTCTCTATATGCTCTCATCTCTCTCTAAAATCAGTAGAAAATGACCCCAAATGAAGCCCCTCAACCTATTTATGAAAATGGGGTCGGGTTATAAAAATAGGAA
>NW_017679801.1:0-1115 GCF_001879085.1 Nicotiana attenuata | reverse complement strand
AAGGAGTAGTTACACACAAGTTTTTGTGACTCACATCTTATTAAGACCATATTTATGAGGACTCTTCAATATGGATGTAGACATGCAATGAGTAAAAATTTTGCGTTGTTCATAATTATGTACTAGGGAGTGACTTACTTGGTGACTTTAGGTTGATAGGGCAATAACTTAATCGATGCCCCTCGGCTCCACATCCTTAACGCACGTTGATAACATACTGATATACTACATGATTTGGTGGTGCAGAGACATTAATAGGAACAAAGGTGCTCCCCTTAGCAACAAGTTCTACCAGTCTCTCCATGGCTCGATACATTTTCCTAACAAACGCTTGGGCAACCTCCCTCATGTTCAATGGTGGGGTTATTCCCTTCTTACTGCTTCCAAATCATGAATTACTCATCTTGAGATTGAGACATAGAATGGAAATTAGCTCCCTATCTTGAGCTCTACTGCATGATCTGGAGTATCAAAGAAGGGTGAAATTCCTAATTGTCCGAATAGCCTCCAACTTATAGATGTGGTCGACAATACACCGATAAGGAGGACTCTACTAGACACGGCTCCGAGACATCCTAGGACACTTTAAAACCTTAGGCTCTGATACCAAGTTTGTCACGCCCCAAAAACCGAGGAGCGCGACCGGCGCTCAACCGAGTAAACTCGGCTGAGCGAGCCTGTTACGTTTCATTCTACCCAAACTAATTCATGAATTAAGAGGAGATGAACTCCATTAATCATGCATTGTAAATATTTCATTAACAACTTCCATTTTATTTCCATCAGCAGTTTCAACCATAATGTCGAAAATATTACAATTTCTATAGTTATGATAATAAAAAAAAAATATTTGCCAAATACCAATACTTCTAATTTAATTTCCATTACCAAACACCACCCACAACCTGTCTACAGAGCCTCTAAATACAACTGAAGAGAAATACGAAAATGCTGGCAACAAGGCTCCGGCTATACCTCAAAATACAAAGTACATGATAAACTACGATAGAGGACCCCGAAATGAAGTGGGGCTCACCAAGTCAGCTGAAAGGAAGATGCGCCACTAGCTGCGAACAACACTGCCTGCTACGGAACCACCTACATCCATTTAAAGA
>NW_017679800.1:14615-15602 GCF_001879085.1 Nicotiana attenuata | reverse complement strand
TGCAGGTTTTGTTCTATGCGATCGCAGGTGGAGCTTTGCGATCACATAGGAGGATCCATGGGGGCTAGTCAGTTGTTCTATGCGATCGTAGGGTTGTGTTCGCGATCGCGTAGGTTCAGGAGTTCATGAATTGCGATCGCAGGTGTGTTAGTGCGATCGCATAGAGGGATTTTCGAAGTTTGGTTTTTTGTTCATCGCGGTCGCGTGGTAATATCTGCGATCGCGTAGTGTAAGGAGCTTGGTCATTGCGATCGGTGGGAAGTATATGCGATCACATAGTGTCAAATTTTGAGTTTGAATTTTTGTGTATTGCGATCGCAAGCCTGGGGCTGCGATCGCGTAGAAGAAATTGTCACCTGGGCAGAATAGTTTTTAAGTCATTTTGTTCCGCGAGTCTAAGTTAATTTTCACCATTGTTGAGCATCCTTGAGAGCTTTTGGACGGGAATTGAAGAGGGTTTCGACTGGGATTGATTGGAGGTGAGTCCTATGACCTAAAAACATGATTTAATTGTAGAATCAACCTAGAAATTCATGAAAACATAGCAAAAAGGGGAAGAATTAGGGCTTGAGTTTTGATATTTCAAATTGAGTTTTGATGGGCCATTTGAGCTCGGATTTGGGAGTTCCTGGTATGTATGGTCTCGTGGCGAGATAAGGAACCCGTTGATGTGAAAAGTTCTGAGTTTCGAGAAGTGGGCCCAGGGCTCGGGTTTTGCTAATTTCGAGATTTTTGCTATTTTTCGATTCTTTTCAATTGGGTTATGTTCCCTTAGCCTATTATGATGTATTCGTTGTGGTTTTGGCCAGATTCGACGCGCGAGGAGGCCGATTTGCGAGGCAAGGGCATAGCGAGCTAGAGTTTTGGCCGGCTTGAGGTGAGTAATAGATGTAAATGATGTCCTGAGGGTTTGAAACCCCGGATTTGCACATCGTAGTGCTATATTGAGGTGACTTGCACGCCGAATAGCGAGCGTGGAGTAGAGCA
>NW_017679800.1:8206-13807 GCF_001879085.1 Nicotiana attenuata | reverse complement strand
ATTCTTCGGGCTGTGTAGTAGCATTGTTATTTGGGATTCCGCATGTTTTAGCTCTATTACAGATTTCCAGCATTATGACTTAGTAATTTATCCGTGTTAATTAAATCATGAACTGTATAAAAATGGCTAAGGTTGTTAAATTGATCGGGCTTACCTAGCAGTGTATTGGGTGCCATCACGACCGGGGCTTACCTAGCAGTGTATTGGGCGCCATCAGAACCTTTAGGAAAACTTCACATTCTTGAAATTCTTGTCGTGCGGCTTTGTTGAACTGAGAACTAAACTTCTATTATTCTATTCTCTCACAGATGGTGAGGACACGAGCTACCAGACGCGGAGGACGACCACCAGTACCACCCACTGAGGCCACTAAAGGCCGTGGACGCAGTCGTGATCGTGGCAGAGGCAGAGCAGCCGGGGCAGCACCTGCTGATCCACCAGCAGCACCTGTTCAGGCACCAGCTGTGCCTATCGTGATTCCGGGTCTTCAGGAGGCCTTGGCACAGATTTTTTCAGTTTGCACTGGGCTGGCTCAGGCAGTTTCAGCCACTATAGCAACGGCAACAGCTACTTTACAAGCCGGGGGAGGCAATCAGACCCCCGCTGCTCACACACCTGAGCAGGTGGTGCAGGGACTACAGACACCAGAGGTACCTCCAGCTCAGCAGGTTGCACCAGTTCAGGGCTTCGTGGTTCCTGCTATGCCAGACGATGAGCAGCGTCATCTCGAGAGGTTTGGTAGGCTCCAGCCTCCGACATTCAGTGGTGCTGAGGGCGAGGATGCCCAGGGTTTTCTTGACAGGTGTCAGTGTATGCTCCGTACGGTAGGGATTCATGAGTCGAGTGGTGTGGCATTTACCACCTTTCAGTTCGTGGGGGCCGCTCTTACTTGGTGGGAGGACTTTGAGAGGCGTAGGCCTGTCGGTGCAGCACCCCTTTCTTGGCAGCAGTTCTCCGCTCTTTTCCTGGAGAAGTATGTACCTCAATCCCGTAGAGAGGAGCTGCGTAGGCAGTTTGAGTGGTTGACACAGGGGGATATGACTATGACTCAGTACAAGATGAGGTTTTCACGGTTGGCCCGTCATGCTATTTGGATGGTTCCGTCAGATTGTGAGAGGATCAGGAGATTTGTGGATGGACTTAACAACCATCTCCGTATTCTAATGACTAGATAGTGAGTATTGGGTGCTACGTTTGAGGAGGTTGTGGATATCGCTCGTGAGATCGAGTCAGTTCGCCGTCGGGAGCGAGAGGAGAGGGAGGCCAAGAGGCCTCGTGGATCGGGCAGTAATAGTGGTGCTCCTTTGAGGGGCTAGTTCCAGTATGGTAGAGGTCGTTCTTTCAGGCCTGATCAGTCGGCCCGTCCAGAGCATCGTGGGGGATCTGCAGGCCGAGATCATCATGGGCCCCAGCAGGGTCAGTCTTCACTCAGCGCCCTCCCAGCTCAGAGTTTATCTCATGCCCCATCAGCTCAGGGTTCTTCTGCGCCGAGTGCATCTGCTAGTCACTCCGGTGCGAGGGGTTCCCTTCAGTCCCCATCTCCAGCACCGGGCAGCTATTATGAGTGCGAAGAGTTTGGTCACCTGAGGAGGCAGTGCCCTCGACTACGTGGCAGTCAGCATCAGCAGAGGGGTCAGCCCTCGACTTCTGCTCCAGTTACTTCACCACCCGGCCAGCCAGCTAGGGGTGGAGATCAGGTAGCAAGGGGTTGTCCTAGAGGTGGAGGTCGATCAGGCAGTGGCCAGGCTCGTTTTTATGCTATGCCGGGCAGGACAGATGCCATTGCCTTAGACGCTGTCATTACAGGTATTGTTTCAGTATGCCACAAAGATGCCTCAGTATTATTTGATCCCGGTTCCACCTATTCTTATGTGTCTTCATATTTTGCTTGCTATTTGGGTACACCCCGGGAGTCTCTTTCCTTATCTGTTCATGTGTCTACCCCGATGGGCGATACGGTTGTTGTGGACCGTGTGTACCGGTCATGTGTTGTGATTATTGGGGGTCTGGAGATCCGAGTTGATCTATTGCTATTGAGCATGGTGGACTTCGACGTTATTTTGGGCATGGATTGGTTATCTCCGTGTCATGCTATTCTAGATTGTTATGCTAAGACAGTCACTTTGGCTACGCCGGGTGTATCGCGGATCGAGTGGCGTGGTGTGACTGATTATGTTCCTAGTAGAGTTATTTCTTTCTTGAAGGCCCAGCGTATGGTTGGGAAGGGTCGTCTTTCCTATTTGGCGTTCGTGAGGGATGTTGGAGCTGAGACTCCTAGCATTGATTCTGTTCCAGTTGTGAGGTATTTTCCTGATATATTTCCTGCAGACTTGCCGGGCATGCCACCGGACAGGGATATTGATTTTGGTATTGACCTAGTGCCGGACACTCAGCCTATCTCTATTCTGCCATATCGTATGGAACCAGCGGAGTTGAATGAATTGAAAGAACAGCTTCAGGAACTCCTAGATAAGGGGTTCATTTAGCCTAGTGTGTCACCTTGGGGTGCGCCAGTTCTGTTTATGAATAAGAAGGAAGGCACAATGAGGATGTGCATCGATTATGGCAATTGAACAAGGTAACAATTAAGAAAAAGTATCCCCTGCCTCACATTTATGATTTGTTTGACCAGCTTCAGGGAGCGAGGGTGTTTTCCAAGATTGATCTCCGTTCGGGTTATCACCAGTTGAAGAACAGGGATTCAGATATTCATAAGACTGCTTTTCGGACTAGATATGGTCACTATGAGTTTCTTGTCATGTCTTTCGGGCTGACCAATGCCCCAACAACGTTCATGCATTTGATCTGGATTCGTTTGTCATCATGTTCATTGATGATATCCTGGTATACTCGCGTAGCCAGGAGGAGCACGCAAAGCATTTGCGAGTGCTATTACAGAGATTGAGGGAGGAGAGGCGTTATGCAAAGTTCTCTAAGTGTGAGTTTTGGCTCAGCTCAGTGTCTTTCTTGGGACACGTGGTGTCCAGCGAGGGGATTCAGGTTGACCCGAAGAAGATAGAGGCGGTGCAGAGTTGGCCTAGACCGTCCTCAGCCATAGAGATTCGTAGCTTCCTTGGGTTGGCAGGGTATTATCGCCGGTTTGTTCAGGGTTTTTCCTCTATTGCATCGCCCTTGACCAAGTTGACTCAGAAGGGTGTTTCATTTGTATGGTCGGACGAGTGTGAGGAGAGCTTTCAGAAGCTCAAGACAGCTTTGACCACAGCTCCAGTGTTGGTTTTGCCATCAGCTTCAGGTTCATACACCGTGTATTGCGATGCTTCGCGAGTTGGGATTGGTTGTGTATTGATGCAGGAGGGTAGAGTCATCGATTATGCTTCCCGTCAGTTGAAGCCCCATGAACAGAACTACCCCGTTCATGATTTGGAGTTAGCTGCTATAGTTCATGCATTGAAGATTTGGAGGCATTACTTGTATGGTGTATCTTGTGAGATATTCACCGATCATCGCAGTCTTTAGCGTTTGTTCAAGCAAAAGGATCTTAATTTGAGGCAGCGGAGATGGCTAGAGTTACTTAAGGATTATGATATTACCATTCTGTATCACCCGGGGAAGGCCAGTGAAGTGGCTGATGCTTTGAGCCGAAAAGCGGTGAGTGTGGGGAGCTTGGCGTACATTCCAGTTGAGGAGAGGCCATTTGCAGTCGATGTTCAGTCCTTGGCCAATCGGTTGGTGAGACTAGATATTTCAGAGCCTAATCGGGTATTGGCTTGTGTGGTTTCTCGGTCTTCCTTCTATGACCGCATCAGAGAGTGTCAGTATGAGGATCTACATTTGCTTGTCCTTAAGGACAGGGTTTAGCGTGATGATGCCAGAGACGTGACCATTGGTGATGATGGTGTGTTGAGGATGCGGGGCCGAATTTGCGTGCCCAATGTGGATGGGCTTCGGGAGTTTATATTGGAGGAGGCCTATAGCTCGCGGTATTCCATTCATCCGAGTGCCGCGAAGATGTATCAGGATCTTAGACAGCACTATTGGTGGTGGAGGATGAATAGAGATATTGTGGATTATGTAGCCCGGTGTCTTAATTGTCAGCAGGTGAAATATGAGCATCAGAGAGCGGGTGGCTTACATCAGCAGATGGTTATTCCTGAGTGGAAGTGGGAGAGGATCACTATGGATTTTGTTACCGGACTCCCTCGGACTTTGAAGAAATTTGATGCTATTTGGGTGATTGTGGACAGGCTGACCAATTCCACGCACTTCATTCCGGTGTGTACTACTTATTCTTCAAAGCGGCCGGCAGAGATTTACATTCGGAAGATTGTTCGGTTGCATGGTGTCCCAGTTTCCATCATATCAGATCGGGGCACTCAGTTTACCTCTCAGTTTTGGCAGGCGGTTCAGCGAAAGTTGGGTACTCAGGTGCAGTTGAGCACATCCTTTCACCCTCAGACGGACGGACAGTCCGAGCGCACCATTCAGATATTGGAGGATATGCTACGTGCCTGTGTTATTGACTTCGGAGGGTCATGGGATCAGTTTCTACCTCTTGTAGAGTTTGCCTACAACAACAGTCCAGCATTCAGATGGCTCCGTATGAGGCTTTATATGGGAGACGGTGTAGATCTCCAGTTGGCTGGTTCGAGCCTGGTGAAGCTAGATTGTTGGGGACATATTTGGTTCAAGATGCATTGGAGAAGGTGAAGGTGATTCAGGAGAGACTCCGTATAGCGCAGTCGAGACAGAAGAGTTATGCGGACAGGAAGGTTCGAGATGTACCTATATGATTGGTGAGAAGGTCCTGCTGAAGGTTTCACCCACAAAGGGTGTTATGAGATTCGGAAAGAAAGGGAAATTGAGTCTGCAGTTCATTGGGCCTTTTGAGGTACTTAGGAGGATTAGGGAGGTGGCTTATGAGCTTGCCTTGCCACCCAGCTTGTCGAGCGTGCATCCAGTTTTTCATGTTTCTATGCTCCGGAAGTATGTTTGAGACCTGTCCCATGTTTTGGATTTCAGCACAGTTCAGTTGGAGGGTGATTTGACTTATGATGTAGAGCCAGCAGCCATTTTGGATCGTCAGGTTCGAAAATTGAGGTCAAAGGATGTAGCTTCGGTGAAGGTGCAGTGGAGAGGTCGGCCCGTGGAGGAGGCTACCTGGGAGACCGAGCGGGAGATGCAGAGCAGATTCCCTTACCTATTCGAGGCTTCAGGTATGTTTCTTGACTCGCTCGAGGACGAGCATTTATTTAAGTTGGGGAGGATGTGACGACCCGACCCGTCGTCACGTGAGTTACCGCTCCGTTTTCCCCATTTTCTGCTTCTTTATGCTTCGTTATCCATGTCTTGTTTGATCGAGTTGGTTTGGAGAAGTTTTGGTAAGAAATGTGACACTTAGTCTCTTTAAGGAAGGCTTAGTTTGGAAAAGTCAACCGGATGTTGACTTAGGTGTTAGAGGGCTCGGATATGATTTCCGATGGTTCGGTTAGCTTCGGGGGATGATTTGTGACTTAGGAGTGTGATCGGAAGTGATTTTTGAGGACCGGTGTAGAATTAGGCTTGAATTTGCGAAGTTAGTATTTTGGCGTATTCCGGTTGATAGGTGAGATTTTGTTCCGAGGGTCGAAATGGAATTCCGAG
>NW_017679800.1:5653-6160 GCF_001879085.1 Nicotiana attenuata | reverse complement strand
TGGATGGAGGGAGTAATATCAAAGTCGATATTAACTAGGAAAGAAGAGTAAATGTCAATTAATTACACCTCGGGGACTTGGCTATGGAACTCAAGCTCCTAAATGGGATCCAAAAATCAAGTACCTCACTCTTACCTGAAAATAAAATCTGCACACTGTGGCAAGACTGGCCATTACAAATATGAATGCAATGAAAAAGAGAAGGCCAGTCAAAGGAACAAGTCCTTTGTTAAAGAAAAGAATAAATTGCCTGAATGGGCAAGAAGGAATTTAATCCATCCTTTTGCCTATAGAAAGGGACCCAAACTGGTTTGGGTTCCTAAGGCTAACCCCTGATTTCATTTTGTAGGTTCAAGTGAAAGGAAGGAGCCAAATATGGTATATGGATAGTGGCTGCTCAAAACACATGACTGGGGACAAGGACCGGTTCCTTTCACTTGAGGACTTAAAAGGAGGTAATGTCTCCTTTGGTAATGGAAAGAAAGGTGAGATCATTGGGGTTGGTAA
>NW_017679800.1:0-821 GCF_001879085.1 Nicotiana attenuata | reverse complement strand
AAGGAATGGGGAAAATGCCTCCAGTAGGAGCACTTTGGAATCAAGACACTCCAGGCCTGTGATTATCTGCTAAGTGTTGCCCCTGTTGAAACCTGGTTCATCCGTAAAAAACTCCAGTGAATAGCAAAGTTAGAGCTTTGATGCAAGAATGTGGGACCAAAGATGTTGAGATTGCTAGGCTTCAGGATCGAGTAGCTGAATTGGAAGAAGAAAGGAATGGGCTGAAGGCAGAACTTGCAAAAGAAAAGGAAAAGAGTGAAGGGATGCTACAAACAATGCTCAACCTACTCCAATCCCAACCCTCCAGTTGTTCTAAGCCTTAGCCATCTTTGTCCTAGTTCCGAACCATTTCAGTTACCCCCAGTGACCCAGATTAGGGATTTTTCTTGTTTTTGCTCATGGTTGGTAGTTTTTGTTCTTTCTTTTTGTGGACTGTACTGTAGAAGCAATGCCTTATCAATGACAATTTGCATTTCTCTTGTTTTGTGATGATTCTGCTCTTAATAGTTATTTTTGTCAAGTTGATTTTTGATTATATAAAGCATGCTTTCACTTGCAGTTACCCCAGTGGCCATGAGTAATGATTAATATTCTGGGATTCACATATTTATGCAACTTTTCGATGATGCCAAAAGGGGAAAGATATTGTGCTTTAAAAGAAATTGTGTCTATTTTCTGAACAATGATGTTTATGACCTAATTAAATCTGGCCCTTAATGATAACTAAAAATTTTCGAGTGATGATATTTTAGCTGAGTTCCACAGGTTCTATAATCAGTAAAAGCATAGAGTTTGTCATCATCAAAAAGGGGGAATTTGTT
>NW_017679799.1:8669-15617 GCF_001879085.1 Nicotiana attenuata | reverse complement strand
AGAGGTGCGAGTACTCAAAGAGTCACGAGCAGCTATGATCGACTCTGCGGTGACCCCACGAATAGCAAATCCTGATAAAAAGAAGGATAAAAGTTAGAACAAAGAAGATATTTAGATACAGACAAGGTAAAATAGAAACCCTTACCATGAGTTTTTACTTTCCAACCATAACGGCTGGAAAGGTTTTTCCACGACCTACCCTCCATTGGAGCGGCCATCAACAATTTTCCTACCCAACCACGGAAGTTGGGCACGGTTTCCACAACGCCCATGGTTGCTGAGAAAGGAAACAGAAGCGACATTAGAAAAGGTGATAAAACCTGAAAGGTAAAGGCACGAGGAAGGTTTAACACTTACGTGCAAAGTTCCACTTCTCAGGGAAGGGAACGTTATTTTCACCCACTGAACCAGCAGTTGGGGTAACAACAAACCGGGCATACCAACCACGGTCTTTATCGTCCTCGGGGCTCACTAAAACCCTCTTGCTCCTGGGTGCTAGGGTAAAAACGCCGTTGCGAAAAAGCCTAGGGGAATAGAGATGAATTAGGTGGGAAAAGTAAATTCGGCATCCGCCAAGTTAGTGAGGTGACTTAAGCAGGCGACAACCCTCCAAACGATTGGGCCAATTTGACCCAAGCTGACATTAAAAAAGCGGCAAAAATCCAGAATAACTGGATCAATGGCTGGTTTAAACCCTAAAGTAAAGGGATACGTATAAACAAAAGAAAATCCAGTAATGTAGGAGGTGATTCTCTGATTTGGATTAGGAATGATGATAGGGAAATCATCACTCCAATGACAATCTCTACGAACTATGGGGATTAAAGGGTCAGTAATTTGAGAAGGATAAGTATCAACTCGATTTAAAGAGGCGACTTGAGTTCTGAGAGATTCCCTGTCATGGTAAAAAGATAAGTCCGTTGGAACTATTTCTTCCACTAAAGGTTCGCGTAAGGGTTCAGAGGATTCTTTGTTTCTGGAAGAAAACCTTTGAGAATGGGAACCTCCAGTTCTAGAAGAAGGGCCAGAACTAGAAGAAGGTGTGAGTGAACTACCACCACGGACAGATCCCAAACTACGGAGTCTACCACCACCTCCTCTTCTATGCCTAACGGGAGCATTGGGAAAGCTGTCTAAAATAGGAGTTCTTCTAGGGTTAGGGTTCGGAGAAGCCATGACAAAGAAGATTGAAGTGAAGAAGAAGTGAATAAAAGTTTTGAAAAATTAAAGTGTTCAATACGCTTTAAATGGTAGAAGACAAAGATGGAAGTTATATTTATACCGATGAATGACCGTCAGAAGGAAAGAGTATAGTGATGGGAAGTCCATAATAATGATAACTGACACTTCGTGGACAGGGAAGCCGAAAAGAAAGTCTAAGAAAGTGCTATACAATTGTATGACCAATAAGAAGATGACACGAGTTTAGCGCATTAAATGAAAGTAATAAGTGAAGCGTCAAACTCTGTCAGAGCATTAATGGTGACAAAAATTCTCCCTTAAATGAATTCCACTTCCCAAATATTCAAACTGATGAATAAATGGAAAGTGGGGGGACTATCTGTATTGGAAAAAATTATATTTATGTATATGGTGACGTGTCATGACGTATAGACTGGTCAAACAGTCAAAGAAATAAGGTTGGTTAACAGATACGAGCAACAACAGATACGAGCGACAACAGATACGAGCAACAACAGATACAAGCAACAACAGATATGAGTAAATTAAATGGAAGGGGTGAGAGCAGTCATACAAGTAATTCAACGCTCATACATATTCAAGACATTTGAAACTCAAAGATAGTGAAGAATCAAAGGAATGAATCTAACAGCAAAAAGGATCCCAGATACAACATTTAATGAGTATTAATTATTGGAAACATTAGAGAATATGTATTTAATGTATATGATTGCATAACGTAACATTTAAAGTCATTAATTGCCCATAATAGCATTATTATGACAAAGGTAAGGCTCGTATCCCAAAAGAGCTATAAAAAGGGAAGAAACAAACAATTGTAGGGGGAGGTGACTATTGGAATATACTTTGATTTACCAGCTTTCATACTTGGTTACTCTAAAATTTCTTTCTTTATTTACTTTTTCGATTATCAGTAACCCGATTCTTCTAAATTCTAGTTTTGACTAAAATCCTATTTTTTGGTTAAACACACATATCCATATAGGTCTCCCAATGGGCTACACATCAACTCTAGTTACCCACAATAGATAAATAATCCTTCGAAGGTTCACAATGACTGAAACATAGCGCATACTAACATCTGACTAACTTACCCACATTTTGTCATCCACAACCACGAGCTAACCTGTGTATGAGAACTTCCAATCTCCAAGTCCATAAAACACACGAATTACCATATCTGATCCCAATTTCGCCACTCGCATATATAACTCACCTCTAGTACTCAATCATTCCACGAGAGATACTCTAAGATTCTTCTGTGCTGCCAAGCAGACTCGAATATCAGCAGCCGATCTGACGAAAAGTGCTACAATACTACCGAAGTGCTATCAACTTAATCACATTACCCTTTTTCTGAAACCTACACTCTCGTCAAATCACTTCCAAATAACAATACCATTTCCTTAACCATCTGAGGCTACACGCTGCCTAAGAGTGTTATGAACTTCCTTTCAGAACTGAACTGAAACCTCATACACGCAAATCTCGATCCTCCACAACATACCGCCTATACCACACCATCCAAGGATAACAGGAAAACTTTTATCTCCCTTCCAAGCCACAGACATCTACGCACTCAACTAGCCAAGAACTCCCATGGATCCCATCTAGAAGAAAAATCATTACACATCCTATACCTCTCATATTCGTAGAAAATGCACCGCCCCAGCCACGGTAGAAATCAACAAGAACTCTCTTAATTTCGTTTGCACAAATTAAACTGCCAGGACCGAATCCTTCTAACTAGACCAAGCTAAGCAAGCCGTCCAAAACCCAAGATCATTGCTGCGAAATGCCTGTAAGAACCCACTACCTCGAACACATACAAAGAATTGATCATATCCTTACTGTACCGATTCGGTCTACTATCTGAATTTCCTCTTGATTCATTTTCAACTTGATGCTCCCTCTTGTTGTAGTACCACAATCTCTCAATCCTAGGCTCACTACACGAGACCCAAGCACAAGACCACACTGTCTAGGACCCATAGGCCGCTGAATACTCTCTCAAATATTACCAGAAACATTACGCTCCCGAATACTTTAATCTGAAGAACCTCTTGCGAATCCAAATCCGTTACCTTTACTTTCCCGATACTGATACATAGAACCCCATAATTAATATAGAAATACCACAATCTGAACCTCTTCCAATGAAAACACAGTTTCTAACCACGCCTGCAACTTTAAATACCCGATTGTTTCCTGCAGAATCTTGAACACATTAGAACCATTCTCGAAAGTCATTCACTCTTATTCAAACTGCAAATTACCTGACCTAACGAACAGAACCACCCGTGCCTCATTGGTACTCCAATACCGCAAAAATGAAATCCTCATCCCAGTTCAACCAAGCAACTTCCTGCTCTATGCGCCGAGCATTCTTTACCAACAACACTCTAGACATTCCGTGATTCTCATACCTTATGAAGCATAATATAACCTTTGTCAAAATATTCCTTTTCTCTAGCCATAGCTAATTCACTTGCACGCCCCAAACTGGAACTAACATAGCACCTAACCGTGCATTCCACTGCTCACAGCAGACTCCGCCACTTGGATCGAAGCCAAAGATCAAGACACACTCAATAACTCATGACACTTTTACTCTATTGATGCCACAATACCATAGTGAGATTGAACTCAAATCATTTATAAGTTTGTGAAAACACAGATCATCCAGTACTGTAAATCTTCTGCAAATCTCGCATTCATCCCCGCAACAGTTAAGCCCACTCTCTTAAGCGACCCGAAATTTCAAATTTCAACACGTACCCTTCAATTACACATGAGATCTTCTAACATACACATAAGGATCACACCACTTTAGAACACTCCGCAGGAGATAATCCACCTGCTTCGCCTCACTATAACATTTCCGTATACCTTCCACCGTCATACACATTACACAGCCACTTAGTCTTCCTGAGTCTGAGCTCATATCGCAACATGAAATTTACATCACTCCCAACTAGGAGACACGAAAAGATTCTTCACGCGCCCATAACTCGGGGCTACACATCCAGTCACAATGGAAATCAAGCACTTATTAGTTCATCTATCATCCAACAGACCTTCCTCGTCACTTCCAAGTCACATAGATACATCTCGCAATACTAATACACTCTTCACATAGCTACCCAGCCGTCACTTCCACTAATAAGGACAATACCGAACATATAAGTTCAAATCACTTATTCACACAATCAGCACCTCAGTGCTCAAGCCATAGGCAAAGATCCGGCCTCAAGTCCTTCAAACCGGCCCCAACATCAACTCACAGAAATCACATCTCGCCCCTCGATCGGGGAATCACAAGCCATCAAGGCACATCTGATGCTGAGCGCTCATGTGCGCATACAAACGCGTGGAAGGAATTTCAAGAGTTTCTTTTCAAGCTGAATCAAGGACGCATGATAAGAATTCAAGAATGTGAAGTTTTCCTAAAGGTTCTGCAGCCTCTCGAGGATAAATACAGATGTCTCCGTACCGATCCGCGAGACTCTACTAAACCTGCTCATGACTCGTGAGACCTAGTAACCTAGGCTCTGATACCAACTTGTCACGACCCAAACCCCGCACTGGTCGTGATAGCGCCTCTCGTGAAGACGAGGCCAGCCAACTAACCCAACTCATCTTTTCAAGAAAAAAACAATTTAAACATGAATAAACAGCTAAAATATGACTTAATAATATTAATTAGCGGAAATACAACCCAACACAGCCCTAATCGGGGTGTCACAAGTCATGAGCATCTATAAGAATATAATTACATTTACAAGTCTAGGAATACACTGAACAGGAATAATGAATAACATAGAGAGAAACGGTGCTGCGAACGCTGGCAGTCACCTCGCTAAACTACTACAGCTCTGCCTCCAAACAGCCAATACCCGCTACCGGGTGAATAAATCCCTGCAACTGCACACGAGGTGCAGGGAGTAAAGTGAGTACTCCAACTCAGTGAGTATTAAAGGTAAATAACAACTGAGCAGTAAGAAATCACGCAAAGCAACCAACATGCTGTATAGTAGCAGGGTACAATCCTTTGGGAAAACAGTGAAGCTGTGAAATCTTTATAAATATATTGGCTCAGTTTAAATCTCTTTTGAAAATGATCTTTTCAATAGTTACGAAACAATTTCAAAACAGTTAGTGCTGCTAAGCACAGAAAAATCTGCCCCTCGGGCACAAATACAGCAGTATAACAGGTAAAAAGGCAAGTAAATATGCAAGATGAGCACATAAAAGTTCGCCCCTCGGGCAATATCTCAAAACAGTACCAGGCCCTCGGGCTCTCTCTCTCCGATCACTCTCAGAACAGTATCATATAGTAACCACTGCGGTGTGCAGCCCGATCCACATCTCGCTGCGGCGTGCAGCCCAATCCATATATCGTCGACGGCGCTCACTGGGGGTGTGCAGACTCCGGGAGGGGCCCCTTACGGCCCAAGCGCAATATCAAGCCACCTCGTGGCATATAACATAAGGCCTGAAAGCCTTCTCACATCATTCATAAGGCCTGAAAGCCTCCTCACATCACTCACAAGGCCTGAAAGCCTCCTCACATCACTCACATATCCTCACATATGGCCCTCGGCCTCACTCGGTCCAGAAAACATCATAAGCCCCTCGGGCATCAATAAAATAGTAGTGCTCAGCCCAAACAACAGTGGAAATATCTCTTAAGTCTCAAAGTTCAATTAAAGCGGCTGAGTTTGTAAAACAGTATAATCAACAGGACTGAGTTCAAGTAGTATATCAAAATAGTGAGGAAACAGTGATAAAAAAAATCCCCGAAGGGTTCAGATAGTTGGCACGAAGCCCAAATATGGCAATCAGCCCAAATCATGATAATAACAAAAAAGTTTCAGTCAAAACGCGGTAAAATCATCAATCGGGATGGACCAAATCACAATCCCTCAACGGTGCTCTACCCCACGCTCTCTATCTGGCGTGCAAGTCACCTCAATATAGCACTACGGTGTGCAATCCGGGGTTTCAAACCCTCAGGATATCATTTACAATCATTACTCACCTCGAACCGGCTAAATCTCTAGCTCACGATGCCTTTGCCCCTCGAATCGGCCTCCATGCGCGTCGAATCTATCCAAAACAGAACGAATACGTCACAATATGCTAAGGGAACAAGGCCCAAGCGAAAACAATCGAAAAATATCAAAAATCCCAAAATTAGCAAAACCCGAGCCCCGGGCCCACTTCCCGAAACTCAGAAATTTTTACATCAACGGGTTCCTTATCTCGCCACGAGTTCATACATATCAAAATTATAAAAATCGGAGTTCAATTGATCACTCAAATCCCTAATCTTAGCTCTCTTTAGTTCAAACCCTAACCTCCATTTTTAGCCCATGATTTCTTAGATTTCCAGCCTTAATTCATGTAATAATACCATAGGATTGTGTTTTAAGTCCAAGAATCCTTACCTTATCGAAGCTCCTTGAAATCCCTCTTCAAAATCGCCCACGATTCTCCAAGTCCGAAGTTAGAAATGAGAAACCCTCAAAAATTCGCGAAGAAGACCAATTAAATATTTTGCCCAGTCATTACCGCATTTGCGGTCATATTGTCGCTCCTGCGACTTCCGCTTTTGCGGTCAATATCCGCTTTTGCGGAAATTCACTTATGTCCATGGTCCGCTTCTGCGGTCCCATTTCCGCTTCTGCGATCAAATGGCCACTCCTGCGGAAATCACCAAGGCCCCATATACCGCTTCTGCGG
>NW_017679799.1:0-3423 GCF_001879085.1 Nicotiana attenuata | reverse complement strand
GTACCACCCGCTCCCATTTCATCAATCACTTGTGGTAAGCGTACTACCCACTCCCATTTCATCAATCACTTGTGGTAGGCGTACCACCCGCTCCCATTTCATCAATCTTGTAGTAGGCGTACCACCCGCTCCCATTTCATCAATCTTGTGGTAGGCGTACCACCCACTCCCATTTCATCAATCACAATATAACAAAATAATCCCGGCTGGGGGACAACAATGTATAACTTCCCTGCAAGGGAACAACAATATAATAACTTCCCGGCAAGGGAACAAAATATCAAATCAAATGTCCCGGCAAGGGAGAAACATCTATAACCACACTGGTCCCAACATCTAACTACCGCAACTATAACTGATCCTGTTACAACATCTAACTGCCACAACTATAATCAATCCAGTTACGACATCTATCTACCACAACTATGATCAATCCTGTTACAACATCTAACTACCACAACTATAATCAAACTTGTTACTACACCTAACTATCTCAGCTATAACCAACCTATTACAACACTTAACTACCTCAAATATAACCAACCTATTACAACACTTAACTACCTCAGCTATAACTATAGTCATCACTCAACACAAGGAAGCATTAACCTAAGCGTCCGTAATATCAATTAAGAACACAGTACAAGGGAACCACAACTCAACAATAGCCCGCCAAGGGGGGCAACATGATGATCTCTACTCTTTCTCACTTTTACTTCACAATTCTCTTCACAACTCGAGCCAATGTGATGAGTGGTGATTTTACTACTCATTCTAGTCTCTTTTCCTTAGCTTTTATGTCCTTTAACTATAATATGAGGTTGTTTATGGTGTGTATTGTTAGATTTTCAGGTAAATGATGCTACGAAGTGAATTGAATCAAATTGAAGTGGAATTGAGCAAAAAGAAGGTGAAAACAAGCAAAAAATTTCTAGTGATTCCGCTTCTGCGGAAGTATGGCCGCAGAAGCGATCCCGCCGAAATTGTGATTTTGAACTAAAACAACATGTTGTATGGTGAAGAATGATTTTTGCGATAAATTTTTGGCTCTTTTAGTGACTCTTTGCCCACTAGTTCGAATAATATTGCTCTAGACATTCTTAGTAGAAAATGATTGATCCGTCTTAATTAATTCATGTGCCATGAGTGTTAGTGTTTGTACAAAATAATTCGTGTGTTTACTTCTATCATCTAGAACTTGCCCGGTTGGTTTTTCAATACTAATGATAGTATGTCTGGTTGGAGGGATGATCTTAGGCGTTCTTTGTTTTATTTGCAAACCCTCTTTAGTCTTTCAAGCCTACCCTTGCATAAATAATATCACTAGTACCCTATTTGAGCCTTTAACCCTTTTCTTTGGCCAACTCATTACAAACCTTTCCCCTTTTGTAAAATAATTCCCTCTCTTGAAGTCGTCCCTCCTAGAACATTGAGAATGAGGCTAAAAGCCTAAGTTGGGGGTGTGGTGTCAAAGTGGAAATTGGTAAGGTTATACATTGAGTGTAGGATCATATACCTCAAAATGTTGTATTAAGTTATTCAAGCTCCAAAAGAAAAATATGTATATAAAAAAAAAGAGAAATATTTGTATGTATATAAATTATGGAGCCTTGAAGAAAATTAAAGAGGTATTTAAGGTGGTTTTACATTGGGAACTAGATGCCAATGAGGCTATGTCGGTTGAAGAGAAACAAAGTGCAAAAAGAATGAAAAATGTGAGTAGTGTTCAAGGAGGGTGAAGTCACTTGTACCCAAATGTTTATCCGACCCTTCCCTAAACCTACATTGCAAGCTTAACAAGTCCTTATGGAACCTCCAACCGAATATTCTTGAATATGTGATAAATTAAAATAAGGCAAGCTTATGGTATGAGATGTTATAGCATTTGAAATTCTTTGTTAGAGTGAGTGTTTTTGTAAATTTGTCCCTCATGTTGCATTGTAAATATAATGATTTTGGGACTTTCTTTCTTGTGAGGGCACATGAATTAGGAAGGATTGGTGAAATTGAGTAAATAGAGCATATGTAGTGGACTAATACTTTTGAGTCACTTCTTGAGGCTTATGTTTATCACTTAAATATTTTGAAACTCCCTTGCACATTCTTGAAGTTGTTTTTCCTTATGAGGAAGTTATTCGGGAAGGATTACTAATACTTGAGCCTAATTATTAGTACCAACCAAATCCATAAGTATGTTGCTTACATTGGGGAATGTGATATGTAAATAATGACAATACCACTTGTGTTTTACATGGTAAATCCTCATTGAATTGTTGGTTTTGATTTGCTTGAGGACAAGCAAAAGCTTTAAGTTGGGGGCGTTGATGAGTGGTGATTTTACCACTCATTCTAGTCTCTTTTCCTTAGCTTTTATGTTTGTTTATGGTGTGTGTTGTTAGATTTTCAGGTAAATGATGCTACGAAGTGAATTGAATCAAATTGAAGTGGAATTGAGCAAAAAGAAGGTGAAAACAAGCAACAACTTTCCAGTGATTCCGCTTCTGCGGAAGTATGGCCGCAGAAGCGATCCCGCTTCTGCGAAGAAAGAACCGCTTCTGCTGAACAGGCAGAAATCGCATCTGCGGTTGTAATTCCGCTTCTGCGGAAGCGCATCTGCGCTTGGTGAACCGCATCTGCGGTGGCTGTGTTGATTAAGGTTTTCGCTTCTGCGTTTTAAACTCCGCTTCTGCGGAGCCGCACTTGCGATGATTCTTCCGCACGTGCAGAAGTCGTGCATCAGGCCTGGGCAGAATTGACATTTCACAAGTTCTCATCCCAAACCATTTTTATACTCGTCCAAGCAGACTTTTTACAGATCCTCTTGAGATCTTTGGCTTATTTTCAGTTCTTAGGGCTAGAGAGAACAAGTTTTGGAAGCTAGGGCTTTGCACACACACTTTGGTCTTGAAGATTGAAGCTTTTGGTTGAGAATTTCTTACCCATTTATGTTGCTTTCTTCATTTCCTTGCTTTGTATTGTATATCTAAGTGTGTAGTATTTTATTCAACACTTAAATCTTGTTTATGGAAATATTCATGTTTAAAGTGTGGATTAAATACCTTGTTGTGCTTATGTATTGAATGATTTGTATTTATTTATGAAGTGAGTTATTGTTATTTTAATTATTCTTGTTCTTTAATGTTTCCAAAGGGATTAGCTAACCCCTGGACTCGCCCATTAACTCCGAATTAATTTTGGAAAAGATAATTTGGTGTTGGGAAAGATTAATTAACAAGAACTTGTGGCGTTAACCCTCATTTTATAGATTCTACCTAGGGATAGGATTGAACTACTTGTAGCCATTCCGGGTTTGCTTAATCTTCTAATTGTTTTAGGGATAATTCAATTAGGAAGTCTTGTTAGTCTTCGGAGGAAGCTAATTAAGAATTATTATCCGTGGCTAATTAACATAAACTCGCTCAT
>NW_017679798.1:0-15625 GCF_001879085.1 Nicotiana attenuata | reverse complement strand
AGATGGACGACGGATTGGTTGCAAAGTTGGTTGTTGTGCAGAAGAAGCTTCTCCTGGAGAATTATCACCCAATGCCGCAAGAATAATGTTAGCATCAATATCAATTCCTGAATGCTGAAGTCGTGCAAGGACATCTGCAACAACTTCTTGACGGATAGTTGCCTTTTGTTCCTCAATTTTTTCCTCCATTCTTTGTATCTTCTCCTCCACTTTTTGTAGAGAATTTGTAGTATTTGAAGAGGATTCAAAAAATCCTACTTTCCCTCTCAAAGAAGTTTTTGTAACCCCTCGTCCATACAATCTCAGACGTCCCGGATGTTCAGGCCCCATGACAGATGCAAATGCATCTACAGACTCATTGCCATTTTTGTTTTGTTGTGCTTCAATTTCCTCCATTTCAGCCTTCAAAGAAAATTCAAACAAATAGAACAAGTAAATAAAAAGTAAACTAATAAAAACAAATAACTGATCTCGATATAACATCATTTAAATATAATTCGTACAATTTTACTAGTTGTATCTTCATCCGAGCACTTGTATGATCGCCCATCTTTCCTTTTTCTTGTAGCTACAAAGACTTCCTTTGCTGATAAAGGATCCGAAGTTTCCTTATCGTTTTCCTAGTTACATGAAAGTAAGTTAGCATTCCTGATGATCTACCATATACTAAACAAAAGCCAAAATTGAGAAATTTTTTGCCATGATTTGTTAGTTACACACCAACTTAGAGCGAACTAAAGCAAAACTTCTTTTTCCACCAGTGTGAGGATTTTTCAACTTTTTTCGATTTTCAATATTAATTTGGGACATTCTCTGCAAGAAGAAAGAAACATCAAACAACAACTTCATTAGGGATCATTCATGTTCTTCAGTACAAGCCATTCAGATACATATGACCGATTATTCTCATAACTTAATTGATCACTCAAGTCATATAGTTCATCCTTAAATAGCACAATCAATCTAGAAGCTAAGGACCTTTTCTTTTCTTTTTTAAGAACTAGGGGAGGAGTTTTATCACCAATGCAAGTTTAAGCAAGGCAATGGAGCAAAAATAAGGTTCTGGGAAGATAAATGGTTGGGGGACTCAACATTGCAAGCTGATTTTACGAACCTTTATTCAATATCCACAAGTAAACAGTCAACCATTTCACAAAACAGAGCTGAATTCTGCATCTTCTTGATGCTTTCTATGTGTCACGACCCCAGTTCACCCTCCATGAAACATGTCGTGATGGCACCTAGTTCCTACAACTAGGTAAGCCTAACAGTGCGAAAAAGCAAATTAACATTTGTGGAATAATAAATTAAAACTGAACATACGGAAATAACAACTGTATATAAGGCCACTCAGCCTATACAACTCAAAATATGCGGAAGTCTGCAACTAAATCCCAAAACCCGGAAACTCACTGGAAACACAGGCTAATAGAATGTAGTAAACTGCTCTACACCAAAATGTCTAAACAACATGAAAGTAAAGAAAAGGAACTATCTGCTAAAGCCGGAATAGAGTAGAGACTCCTGTTCTGCGAACGTAGCAGATATACCTCAAGTCTCAGCTAGGACTCTCCACCACGAGGATGATACGTCTGGGAGGAAGTACCTGGATCTGCACATGAAAAACATGCGCAGGAAGGGCATGAGTACACCATAGCGGTACTCAGTAAGTGCCAAGCCTAACCTCGGTTGGGTAGTGACGAGGAAGGTCAGGGCTCTACTGAGATAACATAATAAATAATGAGATAACAGAAATAGTTTAAATAAGGTCTACAGCAAGAATCTAAACCAGGTAAATAAGGAAGAGCAGTAATAGAAAGCAAAGGTAACAATACACGGAAAAACTGCCCTCACAAGGAATGGTAGCCGGGGGATCTCTTGGTATCCCGAGGATCTCTTGGTATCCTCATCATCAACACTGGGGATCTCTCGGTATCCAGAGGATCTCTTAGTATCCTCAATAAGTAAGTTGGGGATCTCTTAGTATCCCGAGGATCTCTTGGTATCCTCAATAAGTAAACTGGGGATCTCTTGGTATCCCAATATATATAGAAACACATGTGCCAGGGATCTCTTGGTATCCCGCACCCTCAGTCCAGAATATCTCAAGTACAGAGGGATCTCCCGGGAAGCCGTCCCGTAGTCCCAAATTAAACACACAACAACAACGATTCCTAAATCTCGGAACAATGCTAAAAATCAGGACACGAAGTAATAAATTATAGCCTAACATGCTTCACAGAGTACAAATAGCACAATTAAAGCAAATAAGCAGGTAAGCCAGCTAAACATGGGTCTCTAAGCTAGCACAGGTACAAACTCGCAGTTAAAATGAACAAGTGAACAAGAGAGCTCAATTTAAATACTTCAAGTAGAAACGGATTTACAACAATTAGCTCAAGTACGCGCTCGTCACCTCACGTACGGGGCATTCAAATATTCAAGATCATATCCTATGGGGAAATGGTCCCCCACACAAAGTTAGACAAGCCACTTACCTCGAACCGGCTCAATATCAACTAGAAGTCGCGTTCTTACCACGAGTATCCGACTCCAAATGGCTCAAATCTATTCAATTCAATTACACATTGTAAATAACATCGCAAACACCTGGTTTTGCTAATAAATTCAAAGCTACAGCGTAAAAATTAGGTGAAATGACCAAAATGCCCTCCAGGACAACACCCCGGAATCGAGTAATTTCCACATTTTTAGAACCCTCGTACTCTCACGAGTCTTAACCATATAAAAATCTCCCAAATCGGAGGTCAAATGCCCACTCAAAACTCAATAGTTTAGGCAATGAAGTTTTACCCCAAATTGTCAAATTTTTGATCCTAAATTCGAATTCCAATGGTGTATTTAACTATATAATGATGAAATATAACAAGAAGGGACCAAAGAAACGTTACCCAGTGATCTTCACTGCAAATCCCACTCAAAATCGCCTTAAACCGAGCTCTCAATTGATTTTTTGTAACTTATGAACTCAAACCCTCGAAATTTCTATTTCTGCCCAGGGATTTCCGCTTCTGCGGACAAGGGACCGCTTCTGCGGTCCCGCTTATACGGAAAACGAGTCGCTTCTTTGACTCTCACTAAAGAGCCAATGTCCGCTTCTGCGGAATTTAAGCCGTTTCTGCGGTTCTAATAAAAGTCCAAGTTTCCGCATCTGCGGTTCTATTTCTCACAGATGCGAGGCCGCTCCTGCGGAATTTCCTCCGCATCTGCGGTACCTGAAAAACTCTGCCCAAACCAGCTCCTGCGATGACCAGGCCGCTTCTGCGGTCCCCAAGCCGCAGAAGCGGAAAGATACCAGAAGCAGCAGAGCTGCTATTTCTCAACTTCCAAAACTCTTCTGTTAACCGCCCGAAATCATCCCGAGGACCCCGGGACTTCAACCAAAAGTACCAATACCACCTAATACCTTACTCAAACTTGTACCAATCCTGAAAACACCTAAACAACGCCGGAAACCCGAATTAATCAAAGATTCAAGCCTAAGAACTTCAAATTCCAACCAAACACGCTTTCGATCAAAAACCAACCCGAACCTCATCCGAATGACCTGAAATTTTGCACACACATCCCAAATGACATCACGGAACTACTGCAACTTCCGGAATTCCAATCCGACCCTCGGATCAAAAACCCACTATCGGACCGGAAACTTCAAAAATTCAAACTTCGGTATTTCAAGCCTAAATGAGCTACGAGCCTCCAAAATACATTCCGAACATGCGCCCAACCCCGAAATCACCTAACGAAGCTAATGGAACCATCAGATTTCCATTCCGAGGTCGTCTTCACCCTGTTCTGATTACAGACCATTTTTCAACTCTTAAGCTCTCATTTAGGGACTAAGTGTCCCAAAACTCTCCAAAACTCAACACCGAACGTCCCGGCAAACTAAAATAGCAGAAATGAACTTAGGGAAAAAGTTAATGGGGGATCGGGGCGAAATTCCCAAAAACGACCGGCCGAGTCGTTACACTATGAAATACATTAACTTATCAAAAAAAAACAAGTGGCTCATGAAGCAGGATAAATGATTCAACCAGCTAAATGGTCCGCCATCTCCAAAAAAAATCTTAACAGTAGAAAATCAAGTTACATCACTAAAATAGTAAAAATGTAATATAAATGCAGTTCCATTTGTCTAATAATGAACGTTAAACAAAGAAGAGATCAAGCAACTAACAACAAAAGTACTAGAGGTATTACAGACCTACTGCAAGCCTTACCACTCATCCATCTTCAGTAACTAGTAAGTACTAAAAGTACAAAAGCTTGTATTGCATAAACAGAAGGCTACTTTCAAATCTAGTTTTGACAAACTAACCAGCTGGCTAGTCTTTACAAATAGCAGCAGCAACAAACATAGTGTATATGCAGTAGCAACAAAGTAAAAAAGCGCAAAAACACCAGCAACAGTTAAGCAGAGAAAAAAGGAGGGAACATCCCCATGAACTTTAAGAAGAAGTTCAAGAAGAAGAAGAAGAACTTTAAGAAGAAGAAGAAGAACTATAAGAAGAAGTTCAAGAAGAAGAAGAAGAAGAAGTAGAAGTAGAAGTAGAAAGAAGTACACATACCTGGAGTTTCTCTGAGTTCCAATACCTAAGGAGTTCCTTAAACTGAGAAGCTGGAACATCTTCAGGGATATTTTGCAGTCGAGCTTCATCATTGTGATATGCGTCAAAGTGATCTTTTTTCAATCTACTCTTGTGCTTTCTCCAGGCAGCTTGCACTGATTCCAAAGTATAATTTTTCCAGCTTTAGGAATATCATTTTTATCCTACAATTGATGTCAAATCTGTTAGTGCAGAAGATATGAGATTTTCAGCAAAAAATTAAAAATTAAGAAGTTAAGACCTTCGTATATTCCCATATATCCTCTTTTGTGTCCATCTTCCTCCAATCCAAAATATCAAGAGGACATAGAGTCGCATTCCTCGCCAATGTGCCGAGGAAGCTTCCAAACTCTGTCACAACTTTATCACTAGGACCAATGGGTTGATTTAAGTTGTTCAGTAAAATCACTTTACGCTCCTTGCGTCCATGTACATTTTTCATCTTTGTTCTACCTCTTTTTCTTGGTTGAATAGAAGGGCCTACAATTATATGAACCAAAAGAAAAAAAACCACCAAATCAGTATTGTTGATACGTTATTTATGACTGGAATAGGATGTAATATTTGTAGATAAAATTTATATGTTCTTACCTTGTTCTTCACATTGTTCATCTACAGATTCTCTTCAATAATATTCGAAAGATCTTTCTTTGATTGTCTAGCGGGAACACCATATTTTTGGCTAAACGAACTCCTTATTTGATTTACCAAAGATGCCATTGTTCCAGGTTTTGCGTATGTCGCACTTGTCTTTCTTTTGGGCTTTGAAGGTCTTTCTTGATTCATGTCTATCAGAATCTGATGAAGAATACAAAAATAAATTATCTCTAATAGGTATTATATAAAAGACAACAGTAGGATTTAAAGATAAATTCTAGGAGTTGATCTTAGAAAGCTGAAATCTGCCTGGTTTACTTATTATATTAAACTGTGTGACTGATGCTAAGGTAAAAAGAACTATCCACTTGATTTACAAAATGACAACATAGAGGCTTATAATCTACTTTACCTGAACTGATAGCAGTAGACAACCAAAACTTCAAGACTTCTGTAGTAGGAAGAATAATAGTTTGGCTTCCACGTTAACATATCTTACATGATATACATGTTGCCTGTTGGAGAATAAACTATAAGCCTTTATAGTTGTTAGGCATAATGCATCAAACCAAGGCATATCTATGAAACCTGACCAATTTAGAAGTCTTAGGGCCTTATGTATGCATCCCAACCTTTAGTGAAGAGAAGAATGTAAAACCAGGTAAAGGGAAAAACCTCAAAGCACAGATTTTCAAAGTCATGCAATTTTCAGTCTAGATTAAGTTCAAGATAAATGTTCAAATTATGGATCTGGCAGAAGTCAGTGATAAAAGCACTAATTGGATAAGAATAATTTCCGTAATTGAGAAACTATCATTCACAATCAAGACGAGCGAATTTCTGCAGAAGTCAGTGATAGAAGCATTAATGACGTGCCACAATCTTATCAGGAAAAGAAAAGGCAACAATGATTCAGTTTCACTTATAACTAGCAACATGTATTCCGAAGTTGAACCTTCTTATGATATTCAGAAGAAGGACAGTATAACATTCTGTTAAAACTGGGCAGCATAAAAACTATAAAAGAAGAACTAGGTAGCATTAAGAGGAGAAGACTTAGAAAGAAGAACCGAAGGTAAAAAAAAAATTGCCAGCATTTCGCTGCTATTTGGACGCTGAAACAGTGAAGAAGAAGAAGAAGTAGAAGAAGGAAGACATCATCACATACCTGTTGCCGCTGAATCTCTGTTGAAGTTGAAAAGAGAACCCTAGTCGTTGTTGCTGCTGGTCGTGTTTTAATAAAAGTACACTGATCCCTTCTTTTCAATTAAATAGGCTGGCAGCTTCACTCGCTTCGCTTCGCCGCTTCTGCCTTTTTAGTGGGAAGCGCACGCTTTTGTCTACCCGAGTCGCTTCATATAGCAGAATTCGCTTCTCGCTTTTCACAACCCTGGCATAAACACACACACATCATACTCTCACCAGTCGAGTTTTGCATGAATACACACACATCATACTTTCAGCAAAAACTGCAACCACTATCTGCCCAATAGTATAAGCAGTATGATCATACTTCAAATTAATAAATTATGCTTTTTGATGTTGAACAGAATATGTAGACGAGAATCGACTATGTCTCAAAAGAACATAAATGACATGTCTAGACCTGTGAGAGGCCAAAAGGTTCCTATCTACCTTTCTCAACCTGTTTATTTTTCATATAGAAGAGTTGTATGCTGAGCTAACCGGACCCTTATCAAGTGTAGGAAATATAATTTAGGTTAATGTGCTTTATGTTTGGAGTCTGGACTTTGGACTTCCTACTTGTGCAACACGGCTAAAATATAATACCTTCAACTTATGGACTAAAGTGAACCATGAACTCATCATTTTTGCTTAATGTGCTGACTGAAATAAGCAACAGGGACAAACAGTACTTGAGGATACATTTTAAATGGTATCATTTCACTGGACGAAATTTTATCACGTTCTTAATCCGAGTCTGTGAGATGCTTTTTGTGAATAATATCTACACATGCTACATACTTTTAATTTTCAGTGACTGATCGAGAGTGAGACAAGTATTTACACATAATCTAGAACAAGTCCCTTTTGACTAAATCACTAAAATTAAAAATTGTACTCATGCAACAGGCTGTTGGCTAGGACAGTATTGAAGATGAAGATCAGGGGTCCCAAATTACACAATTTATTCAAGGATACAAAGATGGAAATGTTATACAAAAACGTATTAGCTCTGCTTCTTTCATGGGATTCGTGAACTCAATGATCGGAACTTCAGAGAAGTTACTACAATAGAACAAAGAGGTATTAGAAGAGAACTTCAGAGAACCTGTTATCAGCCAGATGTCCTGTGCTTTTCGATAATTCAGGTTATCGACAGATATAATCTGGACATATCTTTCGGATGGATTGGTCCTGCTTGATGAAGGATTAATTGCCTTAAGCTGGTGCAATGGGATAACTACCTGCAGATTTCATGAAAAAAGTGTGAAATGTTAGTATAAATAACGATTCGTCAAATGAAAAAAAAATTAACTACAAGAATAATGACAAATGAAAACTTATAGACCTATTTACCACATATACATATACACATACTCATTATCTAAATGAACGAACAGTTAACGAAAAAGACATGAATACTCAAAAGAAATATGAGCTTAGATTTCCCAGCAAGTAAAGTTGAATTGGCAGGTATTGATAAAGATTTAAACTGCTGTCGCAAGGAAACATCCAAGGTTCTAACTGATGGTAATACCTGTTGATATCAATGGTAATACCTGTTGATATCAAACGAGATACAAATGACACTTAATGCAAATGAGAGAATGGCCATTGAACATTAAAGGAAACAAGCAAAGGTGAGATAGCAGTTGTGTTACACTTTGAATGGACTCTGTGATACACAAGTCATGAGCTAAAACATTATTTTTCAGTATAGAAACAGCTTCTGCAAGAGCTAATTATCCCAAATTTTCCACATCTCAAACACTGTGATTGTAGTTTCTCAACCGAAGTTTCTGTCTCCAAGCTCACTATGGCTATGTATTAACTGAATAAGACTGCTTCCAATAGTTCATTCTATGTATATCTTAATGTCGAGATTCATAGTTGTCTTGATAGAAAAGAAAAATATTGACTTAGTTGAATTTCTATAGCTGACTGAAAATTGGCCTAGCCCAAGCACATGATTTTCACCAGGTAGTGAAAGGTTAGATACGTACTTCTAGTTCTACGAAACACAACATTCCACAACACTCCCTAGAAATTACCAAGAGTCTGTGCCTCATTTAAGCAGTCACAAGAAACTAATCAAGCGATTATCTTACAAAAGTTAAATGAAAATAACCAATTCTTTACTTAAAATGGGGAGTAAAAGTATACATGAACTTCCTCTCTTAGCATAGAAAAGATTAGTAAAGGAGCATATTCAATTAATTGATCATCAAATGATGTTAGTGAATTTTCATTGTGCAATCCTCATAGGTAACATCTAATTTTCCTATGTTAGACAAGCTTCAGGCATAATAACAAGTAACAACTAATTTTACAGGTTCAATTACAGGATTTTCCATGGCCATTCAATCGTTGCCGAAAGAAAGGAAGAAAAGATGCAAGATAAGTAGTAGCAAGTGAAATACAAACTAGCCCTAGACCCTATATGCTGAAAAGTTAAAAGCACATAGACGCGTAACTATTTGGTTCGAACCCACGACACTTCTGAATAAGTTTAGGCGCTTCACCATCAGAGCTGCGCCTTCCTTTGTGACAAGTAATGTCATTTTAATATATTTAGTTCCTTTTTTTTTATACTAATCAAATATATATATATATAGGTAAATTTTCCGACGAAGTGGTGTCGGATGACACCGCTTAAGCTAAGGTGGCTCCGCCCCTGCTCCCAGCTACATTCCATCCAAAACTAGTTTTACAGGTTCAATCATATTGCTACAGGATTTTCCATGGCCATTCCTTTCCAATTCTGATGCCTTCATGAATAGCATTTGTTGGCAAAATTTACTCCATGCATTCCCACATATAATACAGAATAACCATTTTCAGAATAACGAACAAGACAGCGAACATCGAACATCAATAGCAAACATCAAATTTCATGATTTCTAACACAAAATCAAAACCTAACAAATAAATCCCCCAATTTCGCGAACTAAAAATCACAAAATATATCTCATAATACAAACAAAACAGAAGCAAAATAATGGGTTTATCAGAAATATTATCAAAGAAAGAAATTAGAAGGAGCAATGTAATAATTTTTCAGACAAAGCAAAATCGAACAGTAACAGCAAACATCGAACAGGTAAAAACCCAAAAGCGTAACTACCTCAGAAATTGTGGTATGTTAGCCGATAATGGTCGTCCTTCACCGGAAATAATCATCCTTCACTGGAGCTGGTCGACAGAGTTCGCCGGTGGGTTCTAGGTTGATGAACAGAGAGAGAGGTCTTTGAGATTTTGGGGGAATCGCTGTTGAGAGTGAAGTCGATGTCTTCTAGGTTGGTTTTGTGTTTTTAGAGTTATTAAAATATTAGTGGGGTCCATTATTTTTGTTTTTTAATAAATACCTAGGAGGGAAACGGAGAAGGGAAAATTAAACCGCCCCAATAGCTTTTTATTTCACAAAACCGTTCCCACAAACAACCTTATTGTATCGCATATAAAAACCGTCTTCATACAGTACTTATGGTGACGGTTAATACACTATTGGAACGGTTATTGTTCAAAAGTGTGCCAGAAGCCTTTTGACTCTATTGGGACGGTTAAAATCGTTCCAACATATGATCTATTGTAACAGTTACAAAACCGTTGCCCAAAAACCGTTTCAATAAATTCGTTTTCTAGTAGTGGGTGTTTGGATGATGATATGGAAATCGAGTCATCTGAGCCTTTGGAGGAGCCAATGTACGGGACCTTGATGCTTATATTCTGGAATTTATCATGCCAAAGAGACATAATTACATACCTCATTTGAAGGCCAAGAAGTGTAGAATACGATATTGGTTGCTTGGCCCAATTAAATTTGTCTCACCGCCCCGGGAGCATAACAAAAAGCTTGATGCCATGTTAGGGGTACAATTCATAAGTTCGAGGTGGAGGAAAAAAGTGGTTTACGTCGTGCCGCAACGTCAAATTAGGCGTTTTTTGGGAGGCAACCCAGCTTTACTGCTTTCTTTTATTTTGATTTTTTTTCTTATTGTATTATTTTTGTTGTGATGTTTCATTTTGCAGGATTATAAGAATAGGAAGCGCAGCCATTGGAAGAGTGCAAACGCGAGTTAGATGGTGAGAACTAAGTGTGGGGTGCCACACAAAGGACCATGTATGGGGAAAGTCTAAGTACTCCGTGAGCCGCTATTGCTTCGGCCTTTGGCCTTTCAAGGAGTTTCTTGCCCATCCTTATTATTGTTTTGCTTTATTTGTGCATTGGGGACACTGCACTCTTTTAAGTGTGGGGTGGGAGAATTCTCTAGATGATTAGTAGTAGGATATAGAAAAATGTTAACTACTTATTTTTGTTTTAGTAGTTGTGTAGTATTTTAGTAGCTATAAAAATTGAAAAAAAAGAGAAAAAATTGGACTCTTCCCGATGATGGATCTCCTAGACAGTTTTCTCGAGGGATTTAAGTCTAAAGAAAAAGGATCAAAAGATTTTCGTTGTAGTTAGTGTAGTAATTCCCCCTTGGTTTTTCTTTGTACCGCGGTTCTTTTCCAAGGGTTTTGTTTGAACCGGGTGTAGATAGTTTTATTTTTTTTAGGAGAGAAGCCATGGTGATGTGAATTGAATTGAAGCAATATCTCTTGACTTTGTTATGCCTTGAGAATAGTGAGTACTTTAGTTGTGACGCTTAGGCTCAATTTTTGACTCTTGTATAAGTACCTTAAATTGTATGATCTCAACTTTGCTTAACTTCTTTGACTAGAGTGTCTTGATGAGTCCAATCCTGAGTGAGTTATGTGCCATGTGTGTATAAGGTTTTGTGTTATTCTGTGCATTGCATTTGATGTCTAGAACTTGCCCCGTGTGTTTGCAAAGAGAAATAGTAGTTTGTTCAGTCTTGGAAGTGATATAGGCGTCTCTTTATTGAGCCATAGATATATTTTACCCGCCTAATTGTTATGTATCATAGTTAACCCCTTTGAGCCTATAATCCTGTTTTTTGGCAAACACATTACAAGCCTTACCCATTTGTTTGAATTAACTATCTATTTGAACCTTTTCACCTCTCATGAGCACTTGAACTGTTATGAACTTTGCAAAAGTTAAAGTGTGGGGTGGTTGGTTTGGATTTTGAGTGGAACTAATGAAATAAGGAGAAAGGTGCAATATTTTGAAAAAAAGTAAGAGCCACTTGAATTGAAAAAGAAGAAAAGAAAAGAAAAAAATATTTGTATTGCCGTGAAAAATATTCTTTGATAGTGGTTGTCGATGCCCCCTTTTTCTAAAGGCGAAATCAGGTTTACGACATTTGGGCGGACAACTCTATTCCTTTTGGGAATTTGGGTTTTGAGATTTAGAAGAGTCGCCACCTAATGATTAAGTGCATTAGGACACTAAGAAAGAAATGAAGAGAAGAAGAAGAACCAGAGAATGGGTAAGGGCTTGAAATTATCTCAGGGGGAAGGTGTTAGGCACCCCCCCAAGATCCACTAGTGTGGTTCCCGGCCATGCTACAATTGTGACTTTAAATATAAACAACAAATAAACATACAAGACAATTCTCACATAATGATTGCAAGTATGGGAAGTATAAAAGTTAAATAAACGAGCTGAAATTAGGGACTAGGCAATTTCATAATTTACTTAAACAATATATGAGTGCAGAAGAATGGGAGTCAAATAATCGATACAAATAATCAGGCAAAGAGATGAAATGGGGCGACAATTTGGGAGAAATAAAAAGTACTCGGACATTTAAAGAGATTTTTTTAAAAAAAATGATTAAAGCAAAGGGCAAGGTTTAAAAGAACCGAAAACTGCAATTTAAAAAAAATTCTGAAAGAGAGAAGTAAACTCATAAAGAGGGAGGGGGTCTTAGACTTATAAATAACATGGATCACCCACGCAACACCCGGTAACCAATTATACACGTGGTGTTATCGCGTGATCATCATATCTATGTCTACCATTTCCCACCCCATTAAGGTACTAAAGCGCAGAATGGTCTCGTTACTTATTGCATGCTACTAGCCGCCCCAATCCTATCAGTCCCGGAGGCAGTTGGGACTACTAATCCTAGAGGGAAGGGATATTGGCTTTTGCAGTTTAAAAAGGACAAAATCTAGTGCGACAAACAAAACATATAAGAGCAGTTAAGGGGGAAAACACATAACAGTTAAGGCTCAAATAGGCCTCCTCATTCAAAGCAGAAATTGTTTAGCATGACTTACAAGTACTGTTTAGGTCTTTAATTAAACTTACGTAAAGGGGGTGGCTGATTTATCACATATTTTCAGATAAGAAGTCCGAATTAGGCCTGCCTGCTGGTTGTAATTATAAAAAACTGGTATAATTAATTGATTACCTAATGGTTTGCCTAGGTGAAATCTATAGGCATGATATCTAACAAGGTCAAACATACTAATTATAAAGAAGATTACTGACTTTAGAAATAAACCAATTTTTGCGGATGTTAACAATATTATTACTGATTTTAGACTTTGCGGGTGAATCAGATTTAAACGATTGCTCCTATAGGCATGAATTCTAAGCGTTATTGATTCTAAAACGGTTATGTAAGTGCAGGAATCCTAAGAGCATGGTAGCTAAGATGCAATTGATTATTTTTTAACCAATGGATTGTTTGCCTAATGACATGTGTATGTGCAGAAGTGCAGGAAACTTATAATCATGATTTTCATATGCAGAAGTGCAGAGACTTACAGACATGATTTCTAATGAAATGCATAACTTATAGACAGGATTTCTAATGCAGTAATGAAACTACTTATAGGCAGGGTTTCTAATGCAGTAATGAAACAACTTATAGGCAGGATTTCTATATGTAGATGCATAAACTTATAGGCAGGATTTCTATATATGGATGCATAAACTTATAGGCATGATTTCTATATGTGGATGCATAAGCAAAAAAAAAGGATGTGATTACAGAAATAAATACATAAAGCATGATGTCTACCCACATGCATAACATGAGTGACCCTCCCCTTTTCACTATACACCCCCAATAGTTATTACAAATTACTACAACCCGAATGAATCAAGAAAAATAAAATAAAAGAAAAAATTACATCAGAAATTAAAGTTCCTACCAAGGAGAGCCTAATTCAGACTCCTAGTCTGAAGCATGAGATAAACCAACTTCCAAAGATCAGATTTCCAAAGACTTTCTCATCCTTTAGGTGTGTCAAAGTTCCAAGGAGCTTCATGAACTCCAGGCAGTGCTCACACCCAATTACATTTGCAGGATCAGATTGTAGTGCAGTGTGGAAGGGGGGGGGGGCTCAAATGTCCAAGTTCAGAGGGAACTCAAGGTCCCCAAGGCTCATAGGAGGGGGGCAGAACTTAGAGTCTAAGAATAAGTGTAAGTGCAATAGAGGGGGAATTAGGGAAAGCCATGACAAACTAGTGGTCATGCCCAGCAATTAGGATGCTGTCACACCCCTGACCAGCCTGTCAGTTTGAGTTTGGGAGTTAGGACCTATTGAAGGTCAGGTTTAGACCTGGGCAGCAATTTGGATGCGGCCAGGCCATGAACTTTAACTCAACACACATAGGGGAATGGGGGTATGGGGATTTTATAGCAAGCAGTAAACATAAAAGAAAGAACATGCTTAATACAGAGTATAAACAACAAAGTAAACCAGAACATGGCAACTATAAAGTAAACACATAGGGAAATAGCTGAAATTAAATTGGGACATACCAGTTTTAGGGAAAACAAATAAGTAAAACAGCAGTCTTGAAAAGCCAAGTTGCAAGCAAAGCAGTACAAAAGTCTCAGAAGAGAGTAGAGAATTGAAAGAGTATTGTGATTGAGAGTATGCGTGTGAGAGTATGAGTATTGAACTTAGGATTCAAAATTTCAAAAGTTGTTTTAGTGCTGAAGGGTCGAGCCCCTTTTATAGTGCAGCAAACAAGTAAGAACAAGTTAAGGAAATAACATTGAAATCAATCTCCCCTTAATTAAGGGATTCTGATTTCAAACGGGTAAAAACAATTAAGGAAAGGAATTTGAAAAAATATTTTCCAGGCAGTACAATAAAGGGTAAATACATAGAGTTATTTAAGGCAAAAGTCCAATGGTACACGATTTGTGTGAAATAAGGGAAGGGAATCAATCAAACAGCCAGTAAAATCAAAGTGGCAGGCTTTGTTCGAATGAACCAAGTCGAGAAAAGGTAAAGATGGTTCAATTAGAGAAAATCAGTAACAATCAGTCAAACCCCATTAAAGGAATTAAGAATCAATTAGTAATCGGCAAAACCTTTTTTGAAAGAAGAACTTCTCATATATAAAGCATACAAATCAAACAAAAGGGGTCGTCATGTTACTTAGAAAACGAGTCTGAGTCTAATATTGAAAGGTTCAGAATCATAAGCAAAGGAAAAACAAGTTCAGTTTGTAAGACTCATAGTGAGGTCGAGAGTCCAGGGTTCCAATGCAGACACCCGAGTCAAACACCAAATCAAACTTGCCAAGAAAACACCAAATCCTATGGGTCTTCAAATCGAATCAGACATAGAGATGAGAAGCAAGCCATTGAAACAGACTCAAAGGTCTGTTTCAGAGCTCATGAGAAACAAAACAAATAGGATAGCAGGTTTGAAACAACAAAAGAAAGAAAGCTGATTTAGAGCATAAAAGAGCAGTTTTAGAAAAGTCGGAAACTTAAGCAAGTTCAGAGGAAAAGAGAGGTGTGGTGTAAAAATTAAGCCACAAATAGATGAAACTGCTTAGGCAAGACACAAACAGAGTCTAGTAAAGCAAACAAAATCAAAAGAACTCAACAGTAACAATATAGTAGAGAGTAACATAACAAGGATTAGCATGTGAGCACAGGAGTAACATGTATAGTAGGAAAGAGAAAGCACAGAAACAACACACGCGTAGTAACAGAAAATATACGAGCATAGTATATGACAACCACACCTAAAGGAAAGAACAGCAAGAATCAGAAAGAGATATTTTTTTTTGAAAACCTTTCAGAACCCCAAATCGAAAATAACACATTTTAAAAAGAAAAATTTAGGGAGAACAATTTAGAGGTCCAATTAGAACACAATATACCATAGATCTAAGAAAATAAACAGAGAGAAAACCTCTAACAGCTTAGGGTTTCGGAGAAACCCTAAAAATGAGAAAGGCTTGGAAAAGTCAGATCCATGGGTCGAAGAAGGGCCAGGAAATCAGGCTTCTCGTGCTTGGAATAATGTCGAGCAGTGGCCGGAGA
>NW_017679797.1:14912-15626 GCF_001879085.1 Nicotiana attenuata | reverse complement strand
ACGTGACCAAATTACCCTGAACTCCAACTCATTCACCCACCTGGCTAAGTGTTGGTTAACTGTCATCTACAGCCGGTTCCTGCCCTCAAGCAACACAACTGACGTGAACTTCCAGCGTGCACTGTTGACATGGTGCTTCGTGACGAAGAAGGATTTTGATGCGGCAAGGGTAATTAGTGATGAAATAGTCCTACGGGGGCCGCTGCTGTCAAAGGGATTCTACTTCCCTTCTTTGGTGACTACACTATGCCTGCTGAGAAATGCCCCCACCAATCCTGCCGATGGAGACTTGCCCCCTAAAGCAGCATTCAGAGCCTCAGGCATCAGAGTGGGCCGGGGTACACGTACAACAATTGAGATAGATGATGAGGATGATGATCCGGTTCCTCTTGCACCGTCCAGGAGGTCTACTGACAGTGCCGGACCCTCTCGGCGCCCCCATACTGGGGCAGGCCTATCCCAATCACAGTCCACCCGGCCTATGCTGCGTTCCTTGGAGGAAGAGGTCGCGGATCTCCGCACCTCGGTGGATGGCCTACACATGCGGATGGATGCCATGTCGCAGAGGCAGTCCAGATCTGAGAGCCAGTTTATGGCCTGGTTACGTGCATTGGGGGAGAGCGTTGTAATGTAGACCCCAGCACCGTCTCCGACTCTGATTGAGTCTCAGGGAGTCTCTGACCCTTCTGCTCTTACTTCTTGATATACAGTGGG
>NW_017679797.1:9188-12857 GCF_001879085.1 Nicotiana attenuata | reverse complement strand
AGTGGTATTGTTCCTCACGACATTTCATCGGTCCAAAGGAAAAGATTTTTTCGTGAAAGCCGCCAGTATTACTGGGATGAACCTTATCTGTTCAAAATATGCCTTGATAATATGATCCGGAGATGCGTCCCCGAGATAGAACAATTTTCTGTTTTGCAGGCTTGTCACGCATCGGCGTATGGCGGACACTTTGGAGGAATCAGGATAGCAGCAAAGGTGCTAGAAGCTGGATTTTTCTGGCCAACGGTGTTTAAAGATGCTCACTTATGGGTAAAGGGCTGTAATGAATGTCAACGCACCGGGAACATTTCCCGGCTCCACGAGATGCCCATGAACCCAATTCAAGAGGTGGAAGTGTTTGACGTATGGGGGATAGATTTCATGGGTCCCTTCGTCAGTTCCTATGGCAATGAGTACATTCTTGTTGCTGTAGACTATGTGTCCAAATGGGTAGAAGCTGCAGCGGTGACCACCAATGATGCAAAAGTGGTGGTTGGGTTTCTAAAGAAGAACATATTCACCCGCTTTGGGACACCACGCGCAATTATCAGCGACGGAGGCACTCACTTCTGCAATAGGGCTTTTGAAAAGTTGTTGGCTAAGTATGATGTGCCACAAGGTGGCTACTCCGTACCACCCGCTGACTAGTGGACAGGTTGAGGTATCCAACAGAGAGATCAAGAGTGTACTGACAAAAACTGTGAATGCCACAAGAACTGATTGGGCGAGGAAGCTAGATGATGCACTCTGGGCTTACAGAACAGCTTCCAAGACACCAATTGGTATGTCACCGTACAAGTTGGTGTTTGGGAAGGCCTGTCACCTACCTGTAGAACTTGAGCATAAAGCGTGGTGGGCATTGAAACAGCTAAACTTAGACATGGAAGCTGCGGGCACGTCAAGAGTCACTGAATTGCATGAGCTCGAGGAGTTCCGGTATCTTTCTTTTGAGAGCACAAGGCTGTACAAGGAGAGAATGAAGAGGCTACACAATCAGAACATCGTTGAGCAAAATTTCAAACCTGGGGACATGGTATTGCTCTACAACTCAAGACTGAGATTGTTCTCGGGTAAGCTTAAGTCACGATGGTCTGGACCATTTCGAGTAGTTGAAGTTTTCCCGTCAGGAGCTGTGGAAGTTGCCACTGAGAATGACTCTCGTACATTTAGAGTCAATGGTCAGCGATTGAAATTATATGTGGGTATGAGCGAGCCTAAGGAAATGTCTGAGCTGCACTTGAATGAACCACAGAGGTCGAGCGAGCCTTAATTGCGCTCATCTGAGTCGTGCCGCGATGTTAAATCAGGCGCTGCGTGGGAGGCAACCCATGAAATTGTTGTAAGTGTAATCTTTTTGTTAAAAAAAAAAGCCGTCAGATGCAGAGAAGTGCCCAGACCGCAGTTCCACCGCGACCGCGGTCAAACCGCGGTCAAAGCACCTCTCTGTAGTCAGTCCACCGCGCTTGCACCGCGACCGCGGTCAAACCGCGGTGGATTGACCTCTCTGAACCTCACCCCTCGCGATTCTACCGCGACCGCGGCAGAACCGCGGGAGACCCAGACGGGCCCAGGTATGATAATTTTTAATTTTTTATTTTTTATTTTCCCCCCTTCTTTCTAATTAATATAGAACCTCCCCACCCAAACCCTTACTTCACTTCTTCAGCAACAACACCGACCCCCATCTCCTCTTCTCTATTCTTCTTCTCTCTTTCTCTCTCTAAAAAGAAAAATATCCATTCTCTCTCACCCAAACTCCATTATCATCTTCTCCAAAACTCCACCTCCACCCTTCCCCTCTTCCATCAAGTAAGTTTCTCTTCTCCCCTCTATTTCTTCTTCTTAATTAGAGTAATTTAGTTTTGTGTTAGTTTTAGTAGACCCTAGTTAGGATTAGTGTTCAAGTTTTAATTTTTGCTTTCTTTTATATTTTCTATTGTTGTATTTGATGCTTGTGGGGTTGTTTAGTGCTAATTTGGTTGGGTCTCCATGATACTTTAATTGTGGGGGTTGTTTTGATGACTTGGAGGCCTAGAAAATATTTTTGAGGTGTAGCTTGGTGATGGGCCATTTTTGGCCGAAAATTGGGGATTTATTGTACAATTTTGAGGCATTTTATGCCTAACCTAGGTTGTGGCGGTGTTGTATTTGGTGGATGGCGGTGTTGTAATTGGTGTGTGGTGGTGTTGTATTTAACGTGAATCACTTGAGGGAGTAAGTGTGGGGTGCTGTACGCCGGAAATTGCAAGCAAATTGTGGGGCCTTTGTGGAGGTTGTTATCCTTGAACACCTTAGTAGTGGGAAATGGGCACTTTGTATGAATGAAATAAATGGGGGCAAGTGCATGGTGTCATCGGGTGGTGAAGTCTGAGTACCCATCCAACTGGCACAGGAAGAATATATTTGATGGTTCTTCTGAATTCTTTGCAGGTACTATGGCTCCTAAAAGGCAAAGGAGGTCGGCAGGCGCATCTCAACAGCCTACATATGATGAATCCAGGTTCCAATCAGAACTAGCAGAGGACGACTTTAATGCCAAGGCTACGAAGAACTTCATCCATGAGATCTCGCTTGATCGGGCAGCCCTCCGCGTAGAAAAGGCAGAGATGTATGAAGAAATTCGGAGGAGGGAAATGGAATTCTTATTTGATGACCCTGCCCCGGTAAACAAGATGCTTGTTAGGGAGTTTTATGCCAACTGCCATTGAACTTAAGTAGGGAGGTGATTGTGCGAGGCAAGGTGGTCAGCACCACAATTCCCATGATTCGCCAGGTGTTGCGGCTGCCTCAGTTCACTAGTGACATCGACTACTACCACGATAGGCCAGGAGTCACATGGGAGGTCATGACTGATATACTCTGCGCAGAGGAGCGACCAACCTGGATACGTGACCAAATTACCCTGAACTCCAACTCATTCACCCACCTGGCTAAGTGTTGGTTAACTGTCATCTACAGCCGGTTCCTGCCCTCAAGCAACACAACTGACGTGAACTTCCAGCGTGCACTGTTGACATGGTGCTTCGTGACGAAGAAGGATTTTGATGCGGCAAGGGTAATTAGTGATGAAATAGTCCTACGGGGGCCGCTGCTGTCAAAGGGATTCTACTTCCCTTCTTTGGTGACTACACTATGCCTGCTGAGAAATGCCCCCACCAATCCTGCCGATGGAGACTTGCCCCCTAAAGCAGCATTCAGAGCCTCAGGCATCAGAGTGGGCCGGGGTACACGTACAACAATTGAGATAGATGATGAGGATGATGATCCGGTTCCTCTTGCACCGTCCAGGAGGTCTACTGACAGTGCCGGACCCTCTCGGCGCCCCCATACTGGGGCAGGCCTATCCCGATCACAGTCCACCCGGCCTATGCTGCGTTCCTTGGAGGAAGAGGTCGCGGATCTCCGCACCTCGGTGGATGGCCTACACATGCGGATGGATGCCATGTCGCAGAGGCAGTCCAGATCTGAGAGCCAGTTTATGGCCTGGTTACGTGCATTGGGGAGAGCTTGTAATGTAGACCCCAGCACCGTCTCCGACTCTGATTGAGTCTCAGGGAAGTCTTCTGACCCTTCTGCTCTTTACTTTCTTGATATAACATGGGGACATGCCATGATTTTAAGTGTGGGGTGGGAGACTTGCTCTGATTGTGTGTTGTAATGTATATAGAC
>NW_017679797.1:0-9154 GCF_001879085.1 Nicotiana attenuata | reverse complement strand
AGGTGAAATTTATATTTCCAGAAACTTCGCGCTCTCACGAGTCTAACCATACAAAAATTATCCAAATCCCATAACTTTTCGACCCTCAAATCCTCAAATCTATCCGAGAGGGTTTCTAAACTTTTTCCCGCTAAATTCACAGATTTAATGCCAAAACTTGTAATATATTCGAGCAATTGAACCAAAATTAAGTTAAGAACACTTACCTCGTTGTTTCTCTTAAAAATCTCCCGAAAATCGCCTCTCCCCAAGCTCCAAATTTGTAAAAATGGAAAATGGGACGAAGTCCCATTTTGAGAACTTAAAACATTCTGTCCAGCATTTTTCGCTTCTGCGGTCCAGGGACCGCATCTGCGGTCCCGCTTCTGGAACACGTGCCGCTTCTGCGGCTTTCACTACAGGCCAAATTTTCGCTTCTACGGTCTTTCACTCGTAGATGCAGTTCTACTTCTGCGAAAAATCCACCGCATCTGCGGAGCCTACTGCACCAAACAAAAACCGCTTATGCGGTCTACTTAGCCGCATATGCGGTACCGCATCTGCGGTTCCCAAACTGCAGATGCGAAAATACCAGAATTAGCAAAAATCTGATATCTTCCAACTTCCAAAATTCTTCCGTCAACCATCCGAAATCATCCCGAGGCCCCCGGGACCTCAACCTAAAGCACCAATACCACCAAATACCCTATTCAATCTTGTACCAATCCTTAAAACACTTTAAACAACACCGAAAACCCGAATTAATAAAAGATTTAAGCCTAAGAACTCCATCTTCTTCAAACTACGCTTTCGATCAAAAACCTAACTAAAACACGTCCGAATGACCTAAAATTTTGCACACACGTCCCAGATGACATGACGGAGCTACTACAACTTCCGAAATTCCATTCCGACCCTCGGATCAAAATCTCACTATCGGACCGAAAACTTTAAAAATTCAAACTTCGGCATTTCAAGCCTAAATTAGCTACAGACCTCAAAAATATATTCCGAACACGCTCCCAACCCCGAAATCATCTAACGGAGCTAACAGAACCATCTGATTTCCATTCCGATGTCGTCTTTACACCATTCAGACTACGGACAACTTTCCAACACGTAAGCTCTCATTTAGGGACTAAGTGCCCCAAAACTCTTCGAAGCCCAACACCGAACGTTCCGGCAAACCAAAATAGCAGAAATGAACTTTGGGGAAGTATTTAATAGGGAATTGGGGCATAATTTCTAAAAATGACCGGACGTGTAGTTACACCTATCTAAGTGAATTATGTGGAAGTTGTTTCCTTGACTCTTATATATAAAAAGAATGTCTATTGCTCTCCTAGTGTGTTAAGATGCGCATATTATTATTTGAGTTGTTTTCTTTTATATGCTATTATCCTGCTATTATTGCTATTGTTGATTGTGAAAAGTAAGAACAGGACTTTGCCAAACACGTCACTACTTTCAGCCCGGTGTTAAGCTTGGTACTTATTGAGTATATTGGGTCGATTGTACTTATACTACACTCTACACTTTATGTGTAGATATAGGTATCACTAATCGTGATAGTTGCCTGTGAGCTAGATCCGGATTAGTTGAATATCTCGAGGTAGCATTATTTTTTCGTGCGCAGGCCTTGAAGTCCCTTTTTCCTATTTCATGTTAAGACGGTTTAGCCTTTCGAACAATATAATATTTGATTCAGACATGTTCTATATAACTCGATGGTTTTAGTTGTAATGTTGCATTTGATTTTAGTTATTTATGGTTATTCCGCCGATAAAACTATTCAATACCATTAGTTAAGCTTGTTTTTGCTTTTTTATTGATGGCTTGCCTAGCAGGGCTTTGGTACAAGTTCGATGGGATTTTGACACTTTTGCACCTTCTTAGGCAGCCTCATGCCGCTCTTCTTCTAATCCTAGATGTTGCCTCACGTAATCAAAGGCACAATTACACTTGTATGTGTCAGATGCATTCAAATATGCTCCTAACTTTTAAGCAAAAAATGAATAATTGCATGAACTTGTTGCTCATTAGGCAACTTATTACCCTAATTTGACAACCGTAGTCCTACCACCACTCTTTTTTCCTAATTTAGGGATGACATAGGTTCTGAAAACAATTTTTACCACGATCCGAATTCAAATTTTCTCTACTTTTGACTATTTTATTCAATTAAAGCACATAGTTTTACTCCAAATGTGTTTTAGGATTGATCTCAAGCGCCTATTGCTCAAGAAATTTTCAACAAAATTTCCAAAAATCATCAAAATAGTGGAGTATTTGGGATGGCCAGTTTGCCCAAGATTTTGGCCAAAAATAGTATTCTTCGGCTACAATTATTCGTTTAAAACATTGATTAAAGTCTTAAACGTATTCTAAGACTTATTTACATAACTAATTCGAAGAAAGACATTCAAAAGTTGATCGATATGGTCAAAAGTTGATTAGTTTTATTTTAAGCAAACCCTAACGGATTTTCTTTAAAAGCCAACCTAATTTTTCTATCTTAATCACAAGTGATTATACAGTTTTTCTAAAAAAACATATGGGTAATAGATTACCCGGTACGATTTGCACAAAAATTACATAAAACATAGAGAATTGATACTTGTTTAAAACACATAAAATTCAAGAATTTAAAACATGTTCTATATATCATCGGAAAGCTCGCAACGAAGTCTGTTAAAATTCCCAAGGTTTCACGCATAAAACAGATTGTTTCGAGCATAAAAGAATGCAAGCAAGATACGGGTTTAACATATAAAAAAATTAGAATTCATACACTGGCAAAAATAATTTACGTGACTAGAAAATAAGCCCGTGGCTCTAATACCAACGTAATAAAATGAGTAAGGAGACTTACAATTCTCTCTTTAGCGAAAGTGGATTGTCTACAAAAACCCAACTCAAATTACTGGTCGTTGAAAATCCTCAGATAGTGGACGAGATTCCTATTTCACATCCATTGGAAAATATCGCAGGTTCAACCCCTTCGTCGATATTGCACTGTATATATAAGGTTAAAATTAGTTTTTATGCATAAATAGCAGATATTGAATCCCCTTGCCATGTTCGTGTGTTTACTCTTTAATATTCTGAATCCCTTTGGTAAAAATTCTGACTCCACTACTGGTCGTCGCTACCAATTGTTCTGACCTTGTTGTTCATGTACAAGTGGGTCTTGTTCTGAGAAAAACTGGTCACTGTAGGAACTGATGAGAATCCAGTATACCTGCCCTCTATCTTCGCCGAGCATATGTTAGAAATGTACTTGAGAAGCTCATGGCTTTGGACAAATGGCTGAGCTGCATATTGTTCAAATGGCATCCACTGCAAGTATAAAGAAGAACATGAGCTTGGAGCATGAAGCTAACAACTGCTTATTTCATGCATTTGAACTTTGTCTGTAATCAAAGTTTGCACATAATTTCTTTCTCTTTTTTTTAATTTATATTTATTTAACGTGGTATCTAGGTCAGTTCGAACGCACCTTAAACTATTCCATCTGGAACCTCTATATCGTACCACAATACTTACTTGGCTTCGATAGATGGAAAGAAGTCACCTAATGTTTTTTAATCTATACTGGAACTCGAGCCCTGGTCTCCTATGGTTTCACCCACTTAATGACCGCTAGACCACACCCTTAAGTGCTGGTTGGCTTTTGGACAATATTTGAATTAAGCTTGAAAAAATAGTATTTCAAGTTGAAGTTGAAAAAGAGGATTTTGGATGTTCAGTTGTGGTTGAACATGAATTTCACTTGGAAAGAGTTGAAGTTTTGAGAGTTGAAACCATTATTTCACTTGAAATACTCCTTAAACCAGCTTTTCAAACTTCAAATCCTGTATTTCAAGTTCAAATTGAAATAATGGACCTTATTGCAAAGCAAACTCTTATTTGATTTTTTTTCCCCATATATTCCAAATACTATATATGGACAAACGGTCTCACTAGTTCACTAAGTTGCGCAGACTTTTCACTTGTGGTACCGCACCCGTGTCGACACGACACCGACACTAGTATGGGTGTGACCACGACATGACATCAACATTAGGTACTTTGACCACATTAGAGATAAGATTTGGTCTTTCGATTTCTCTAGACAAAAGCTATTGTAGATTTCTAGATGGCTGCGTACAGCTTCATAAAAATTGAGTTTTACGGCACTGCACAAGCTACATATAAGTTTTTCACATAATGTCTCATAATTTAGGCATATTTCTATAGATCTATTTTTTGATATAGCAGAATCCTTGGATCCGTAACTCTAAATCTTGGAATTTAAATCATGAAGGATCTGACCCCTAGATCCAACCCGTGTTGGATACCCGCGTACCTGAGCAGCGACTATCTCCGCATCCTGCTTCTGGATATCAAAGGAGAGAGGCTTTAGCATGCAGACAAACATCAAATCTGACTTGTCAAAAAATGACTTATGGCTCTGTCTGCAATTTAATAAAGTCATCTTTAGTACACAAACTATCTTACAGTGTGAAATGCAATAAGGTAAACAGAACAAACATTGTATGGAGAGAGCAAAGGTTTCATGTTCATATGTAGAAGACATTAAAAATATAACAGAAACTTAAACAACTTTTATGTGAAAGACAACCTGAATGCCAATATTTCTACCAACTTTGCATTAACCTGTATCAATACAAATCAAGTGATTGTGGTTACTAAATATAGAATCAAACTTAGCATATGGAATAACAAATTTTATTTAAAAACAAGGTAAAAATGAAATCGGAATTTTTACTCACCCCTGTCTCTTCTTTTACTTCTCGGACAGCTGCATCACATATATCCTCACCCTGTGGATGAAAATCGACATGATTGATAATATTCGTGCAGCGCGAGTTTTTGTTTATTTTTATGTTTATCTATTCAGTTACTTTAACATTCTCATACGGCATAGAAGTTATAATTCAGATATACCTCATCAAGTACTCCTGTAGGAAACTTCCACATACCGGTTCCATGGAATCGGCCATTCTTTTCTTGGACAACTAGCACCTAAGATTTTTCAAGAGAACTATTAATTTAAGTGCTTCAATAACTAATATGTACTATAATATCTTTAAAAATTTATTGAATATGTACAAATTATTAATTTAGAATCCAATGAGTTAAAAGGATTAGAATTCTGAATCCATAAGCTTCAAATCCTAGCCCCGCCTCTGATTGGTATGGATCGAACCTCCTCCATTTGCTGATCTTTATCAGGGAATCAGCCTCCTCCATATTGCTGTTTTTTTCTCCCACGAACTCCAGAACCATTTCCACGCCAGAGGCTTTGTTAAACACCTTCACGTACCTACCTCTAAACTATTTTCCCCTTTATGACGTTATTCTGCCCAAATAATTCCATAACATTGTCCATGATAACTCTAACGTTGGATAGAAATCTTGATCAAACATGAACATCTTGTAAACTTGCCAAATAACAATGACACTATGCTAAACTTTCCTGCTGCAGGTCACCTAATAGTCAGGGCCCAAGAAAATAATCCATGTCTTCCTTTTGTTTCCTAAATAAGTAGAAAAAAAGCCGTGTAACCATCAAGAGAAAGAAAATATTGATTTTATGTTATCCCGTTTTCTTGTCCACTACAAGAAGGAAAACCATCAAGAGAAAGAAAATATTTTGCTGATCGTCATTTGTGCTCTCTTTTTAAAGTAGTAATATTATCTATGCAATCAATTAATGAAATAAACACATATAATCATGTACTTTGAGGTGCATAATGACCAAAATGGTCCATCAATCTCATCCCCACAACAACAAAAAAAACTGCATTTCATGTGCCCTCCGTGAATGAGGAGCGTGTAATTGTTCTTCTCATAATGTATTATAAAGATCGGCCTCTTTCCAGACGTTTATCTTACTCTTAATAGCTTTTATTAAAAGAAAAAAAAAATACAAAAAAAACTCACATTCTTAGAGTATGAATTATTTATATATAAGCTATAGTATTTTCTTAGTACAATATAAACAATAGTGTAAATATTGGATTTTTTATTTATTTATACAAAAAATTTTTAGTCTAAAAGTTAAGTTGGTATGTGTGTGTATATATGTGTGTGTGTATTTTACCTTTATTTATTTATTTTTCAACTTAGTAAAAAGTTTAAAAAAATCTAACGAAAAAGAATAAGAAGAGTAAATCTGAAAGTATACAATACTTTCTAACTCCCCCACCTTTCACGCCTTGCACTCACATTGCGCACACACACACTCGCACGTTCCTCACCCACACTCCCTAACTTTCACGTCTCTCACCCCACACACAAAACATGCACATGATCTCATTAGCATCTATATAAGTAAAAGCATAATCTGCTTTAATGGGGGAGAGAGATATACAAAAAAACAAAATCGGAAAAACTATTCAACACCTTTCTTCTTCACACACGAAAAAAAAAAAGAACAAAAATACCTAGACCAAAAAAAAGAAATCTCTCAGCCTCACCGGAACGAACAAGAGGGGCAGGAATTGAAATTTCAGAGAACTTTGTTTCTTGGACATTTTGTTTGAGAGATAAAATTGGAGTCTCATAAAGGAGATGGAATTTAGTTGATTTGAGGTGAATTTGGCGTTCGAAGTCCGTTTGCAGTTCCGTCGTGTCAAGCGGATTCCAACCTGAGTTTTGTGCGCGGTTTGTGATTTGCCTCCCTGTTGTTTTGTTCGTTCGGATCTTTATTTTGGTGAAGCTGCTTCAGAAACTTTGTTTTTTCATATACTAAAGAAATCTGCCTTACAGGTTCCTTCCTTTATTCCTTTTCTATTTTTTCATGTAATTTGTATGTTTGTTGATTTCTTATCGTTTAGTTTTTTTTTTTATATAATTGTGGTTGGCTGTTTCTTCTCCAACTTCTGCTATTAGAATTTGCTAGTGTTCAAATGAGTGTAAATTTGATCTGATTTCATGTTGCGATAGAACCATTACGATGAATCTGTTTCACTATTTGAGGTGTGCTCTTAAAATTAAACAGTATTGCTTGTTTCCTTCATCCATTATCAGTACGAAATGAGTATAAAAGTATTTATATTAATCCTACAAAGGTTTTTCTTGAGTATAATGAAATTCAGCAAGTCACTGTTTTGAAGTTGGAGTTTAACTAGCACTTCAAAATTCTCTATTAATTTCAAGTCACATGCATTGGAGGAATATTCACATGGTTGAGTTCAAGCAGACATATGTTCTTTCAAATTGAGTGAGCCATCGTAACGAATTTTCTTTGAGTTTCATTTATTTATTATTTATTTATTCTCCCTTTTATTATTACATCGTTAGGAGTATGTTTAGGCCGACCCCACCCGGGTAGACGAACCTTTAGGCACATTTTGAATTTATTACCGTGATTATGTACACGTTCGCGTGATATAATTATTGTTTCTAAATGAATATTCGTAGCTTGCTTTAGGCACGTTTATTATACCATCGTGGTTGTGTACACGTTCGCGTGACATAATTACGATCTTAAAAAAACAAAATCGGAGTATGCGTTCGCGCAACTCCGACTAAACTTTCTTAATAATAATAAAGCGTGATTAGTTGTGGATACGTACGCGTGACATGATTCTTGACGCGCCAAACAAAAGAGTACACGTACGCGTGACTCGTTTTAAAAATAATTCCTTAATTATGAATAAATCAAGTGATTAAAAGCGATAAAAAGGTAAATGCACATATGTTTTAAAATGAGTAGTTAAATAATTTAAGCCAAGTATAAATTGCTAAGCGACCGTGCTAGAACCACGGAACTCGGGAATGCCTAACACCTTCTCCCGGGTTAACAGAATTCCTTATCTAGAATTTCTGGTTCGCAGACTTTTAAATAAAGTCGAAAATTTTCTCGATTTGGGATAAACCGGTGACTTGGGACACCAAATAAATTATTCCAAGTGGCGACTCTGAAAAATAAATAAAATAATTTCATTTCGAATAATGTCACTTTGATTGGAAAAACTCTCTTATACCCCTTCGGGTGGGTAAAAAGGAGGTGTGACAAGTAGCACCAGAATATACCTCATTCCTTTCATTCAAGACAAAAGCACCAATACCAACTCTATGCGTCGCATTTGCTGGAATAGTGTTAGCAGTTGCAGGGAGCCAATTCACAAGCATCAAGTATTTTGGTTCGGCGTGGTGGTAATAAAATCCTTCCTGAAAAACAGCAGGAAAATTGAATCAAAAATTGAGATGGCACCCATATAATTTAAGCAACAAACTTACCTTAACAGCAGGTTCAACAAGCGTTACAAGCTCAATAGGTAACTTGATCCAAACACCTTTTTTACCCTGCAAGTATGTCCACCTATTATCCAGGATGAAATTTGAATCAAAATTTAAAGCATAGAAATTCAGAAGTCCGATCTACAGGTAATCATCTTAAAGAATGGAACCTACAACTATTCTCTTATTTCAACAGTATCCACATAAGCATGGCAATACAATCAGCTACTTCAATGGACAGGTATCTCTAAAAGATTTTGAAGCCCTGAATTTGGCCGTGTCAAGTAACACAACATTTTTCAAACCCCACTTCCTACTTCTAGCACATGAATGAGCTGGTGTTCAGCAGATTGTATATTAGACGTTACACAACATTTCAGGGATGACATCGCAACTTGCACAATAGACAACATCATATGGCAATCAGCTGAATGCGACGTTCAATTTATAGTCTCACAGTAGCACACACAGCTCCTTATTTTCATTCCACTTAAGGGGGGTGCGGTGCACGAAGCATCCTGCGTTCACGCAGGTCTAGGGAAGAGTCGCACCCAAAAAAGTGCGATGTAGGCAGCCTAACATGATGCAAGCTAAGCATCAGTACCTGATTCCACGGTTCGAACCCATGACCTATAGGTCACAGGGAGTCTGAACAGTACCCAAAAGACAAAATATCTCAGCTCAAGTTCAAATCCCAACAGAGTCAAAAAAACACTAGCTGATTTCATTCAATCTGCCCAAGCATTGGCGGGCAGAGTTAGCCGATAGTAAGACCATCTCTAAGGATGCACCATTTCTTGCACCAAATCCAAATTTGGTGCAAGAAATGGTGTTTTCTTGCTCCAATGCAACACTAATCCTTGCACTATTATAGAGCACGAATAGTGTTGTAACCAAATTTGGTGTCAACTACTATTTACAT
>NW_017679796.1:4066-15626 GCF_001879085.1 Nicotiana attenuata | reverse complement strand
CATACTCCTTTAGAAACTCTGTGTATTCTTTCTTTTCTGATGGCGATAGGTGAATGCTGATTCGTGTTTCCTTGACGTTTTCTGCATCTCCCAGGTTAACAATTTCGGTTTCGTCCAGGTTGGACTTAGGTCCGTTCTCAAAGTTCTCAACTTCTTTGACAATCTCATCAGGTATGTCATCTTCTTCTGAGTCAATGTCTGTTTGTTGCATTGTCTCATTGCATGTCACAGTCATTGGTTCATCCAGATAAGTAATAGTAATCTGGTGCTAATTGGGTTGAGAGGGATATACCCTTATGTTCCTATCTGAGTTATGAGGCAAGCAAGCAGGAAACAGGTTGTGCCAAGGGTTTCCAAGATGAGTCATTTCAGAGCAGACTTTCAAGACAACGACGTCCCTTACAAGTGCCAAGCCCAGCATATGTGGCACTGCAAAATCATTATGGAAAAGAACACCATTGAGCCCGACAGGTATCATGCCGTGTGCGAACCTCTCTATCTGGCCTGGTTAGAAGACAATCTAAAAGGAATGGTGATGCCGGGAGCCGGGCGAGGGAACATGATCATAGATGAAGAAGCTGAAGCTCAAGTCAAGTACAACAGGCTGCGCAGGAGGGTCCACGACTCTGAGAATGAGCACCAGGAAATACATGAGAGGAATGTGAGATTGATTGAGGAATGGAAAGAGATGGTGATCACCTCCAACAGGAAGCTGGAATATCTGGAGCGAGGAATAGTGGAGCTGGAGGGGAAGGTTATAAAGAGGATTGAGGATTGCCAGAACGCTGAAGGAGCTGAAGGAGGACATTTGGCTAGAGCCTACCTGCTGCTGGGACTATGCGAGCTGGGGAACCTGTACGATGGAGTCAGGAAGATCGAATTCGGGGAAGGTCCTTCTAGGACCAAATAGGCTAGATTTACTTGCTTTCCTAAAATGTAATAAGGCTAAGTGCCAGTAGTAACTTATCTTTTTCTATCATCTCAAGTGTCGTCTTGGGATTCGTCTATTTTTATATTATGAACTGAGGCATTTGTTGGCATCTTAAGTTCTCCAAATATATTTATCGCTAGGACTACCTCGGGCACAACGAGGCTCCCAAATTAGGACGCGAATTTACATTCCCGCAATATGTGTTTAAATACTACAACACTTCAAAATCCTTACTAACTTGTTACCTTTTTGCTTTTCCTTATTTTTGATTATTCCCATTCCCTTAGGTTGGTTCACTCATACTGGCATCGTCAGCGTATCATACTAGATCTAGAGGCCCTCCACCTCCTCCTCCTCCAAGCAATACAAAAGGCAAAGGAAAAACAAAAATGGACGACTTAAGTGGTATTCGAAAGGAGAATGTTGAGAACACAGAAACTTCAGACGGTCGAAGTACCCCGGCACCAAATGATCTTGTCTTAAGATTGGAACAAAAGATACTAGAGCTACAAGGAGAGCTACAGCAGTTCCGCAACTTGGCAAATTTATCACTTACCCTGAATGTCCCTGACATCAATCAGCAAAACACAAAGAACCCAGTACCTCTCCAAAATACACAAACCCAATATCCGCAAAACCCTCCTGCACCACAGCAATACACAACCCCACCTCAAAATCTCAATCCCTTACCAATACCAACCCCACCATAACACCCACATCAGTCGATCCAGTACCCACCAACCGCCACTTACCACACTCCCCAAAACACACCACAACCCGTCCCCGACCCTCAAAACTCAACTAACGACCATCACTACACCCAAGTCCCTAGCACCATCAGAACAACCCCATATATGTGGAGACCATACCTCACTCTACTCAACCCACTTCCTATCCACCAGAATCCTCAGAGAAAGACCAACTCATTAAAAACATGGTTGAGGAACTCAAGAAATTGACAAGCCGGGTTCAGGGTGTCGAAGGCGGCAAAGGAATAGAAGGATTGAACTATGAAGACTTATGCATACAACCAGATGTGGAACTACCGGAGGGGTACAAACCTCCCAAATTCGAGATGTTTGATGGCACAGGCGATCCTAAAGCCCATCTAAGGACGTATTGCCACAAACTTGTCGGAGTCGGAAAGGACGAGAAGATCCGGATGAAACTTTTCATGAGGAGTCTTACTGGTGATGCTTTGTCCTGTAACATTAGCCAGGATCCCAAGAAACGGATCAATTGGGTAGGTATGGCATCAGATTTCATGGACCGATTCAGGTTCAACACAGAAAATGCACCCGATGTCTTCTACAACCAGAATCTCAAGAAGAAACCCACTGAGACTTTTCGTGAGTATGCTACCCACTAGAGGTCGGAAGCGGCCAAAGTTAGGGCATCTTTAGACGAAGAGCAGATGAACAAGTTCTTTGTCAGGGCACAGGACCCGCAATATTACGAAAGGTTGATGGTTATTGAAAACCATAAATTCTCCGATATCATTAAACTTGGAGAAAGAATTGAGGAAGGCATCAAAAGCGGGATGGTAACGAATTTTGAGGCGTTAGAGGCCACAAATAAGGCATTACAATCAGGCGGCATATCAAAAAAGAAAGACGTTGGGGCAGTAATGGTAGCTCAGGGCCCGAAATCTCCACTTACCTATCGAACCCATCCACCTACATACCAAACACCTCCATCCACATACCAAGCACCACTACCCACATATCAACCATCATCTCCCAGATATTCCCAACCAGCTACTATCTACCATACATATAACTCCCAACCACCCTATTTCCAATCACCTCCAACCTGCCAGAATTATCCAAGACCAAGACCCAATTTTGACCGCAAGCCACCCAAACAGTACACCGCATTGCTGAACCTATCGACCAGTTGTATGAGAGGTTAAAAGCCGCAAGGTATGTCACTCCTATTCCCGCTGTGGCATTAGAGAATCCATCCCAGTGGGTCAATCCTAACAAAACTTGTGCGTACCATTCCGGTATGAAGGGGCATACCACCGACGAATGTCGAGCATTAAAATACAAGATCCAGACATTGATTGACAACAAAGTTATATAGGCAAAGAAGGCCGCACCCAATGTTCACAACAACCCTCTCCCTGATCATAGAGGTGGTGGAATACATGTGATAGAGACGAATGAAGAATGGGACCCTGAGGGGTCGATTGGGCTTATTCGGGAAGGTGATGATTTCAAACCTTCAGTCGCACTTACCCCTATTGTGGTACAGACTCAGTCACCAGTCGAGGTTGAGGTAACCACATCAGCTCCAATCGAGGTAAAGGTGGCTCCACCCGCGGCCTCCCCTGTTCCGTTTGAAGTAGAAGTGATCACACCGTTCATAGTGATAGTATCAACTACACCTCCTTTCCACTCGAAAGCAATAACTTGGGATTATGTTGCCGAAGCTAGACGCAGGAAAGGCAAAGATGGAGGAGTCCGATGCCGCACAAGGAATGACCAGGACCGGGAGAATCTATACCCCTGAGCACCTGGGAGGACCAAATAAGGATGCCACTGCCAAGCAGTCCGTCATTAAAACAGGGACAGACGACCTTTGGAGGAAAGTACAAGCAAAGGAGTACTCAGTCATTGATCATTTGAACAAAACCCCAGCTCAGATATCCATCTTGTCACTGTTGCAAAATTCAGAGGCACACAAAAATGCTTTGATGAAAGTGCTGAGTGAAGCCTATGTGCCCAATAACATCACCAGCGGAGAGATGTGTAATATGGTAGGACAGGTGTTAGAAAGCCACAGGATCACTTTCCACGAGGATGAGTTGCCACCTGAGGGTCTGAATCACAACAGGGCGCTGCACATTACAGTGCGATGTGAAGACTACTTCATCGCCAAGGTTTTGGTTGACGGCGGTTCGAGCCTTAATATTTGCCCGCTGGACACTCTGAAAAGATTGGACAAATGATTTCATGAAATACGGACAGGAAGCATGAATGTGAAAGCTTTCGATGGGTCCCAAAGGGCCACAATCGGGGAAATCAACCTTTTGCTTGCAGATGGGGCTAACTTGGTTCGACGTCGAGTTTCAGGTGCTCGACATACCAGCCTCATATAATCTTCTGTTGGGCCAACCACGGATCCATGCCGCTGGAGCCGTACCTTCCACACTACATGAAGCCGTAAAGTTCGAATGGAATCGTCAAGAGGTGATCATTCACGGAGATGGGAGTTACCCCATTTACACCAGTCAAATCCTCCCAGTTATTGGAAATAGGAGAAGGCTAGGAGGGGAAACCTATCATCACATTGAACGCGTCAACGCCGTCAAGAAGGACAAATGGTGGAGCAGTAAAATAGAAAGCATACTAGCATGGTCTGGGTATGAACCTGGCAAGGGGCTTTGGAAGAATCTCCAAGGTATTACTAAGCCGATACAATTGAAGGGTCATAGTACTACCTTTGGGCTCGGATATCAATACACGTTGCAAGAGTACAACGATTGGTCGCCTCTATGGCGCGGACCATACTACCCTCTTGAACAACCAGTGCCACTTCTGAATCAAACCTTTCACCAAGCTGATACAATATGGGGAACCGCCAAAGAGGAAGCATTAGCTGGGTTGAAGAATCTGTTCTTGGAAGATGAAGACATGGACTGTAGTGCCATAATTGAGGAGGAGGAGGAAGAAGGCCTCACCATTCGGATTATGGAGAGAGGAGCCGTTCTCAGGAACTGGACCGCAACACCATCCCGGGCCCGCCGAGTCCCTGGGTAGCTTGGCAGATTATATTTCTATAGCCATTTTAGGCATTTAAAATTTTCAGTAACTTTGTTTTTAAAGACTTGTTTTGTTTCAAAATAAATGCTCAATTCATTGAGCCGTAATAGCCTGGATGTTGTTTAATTTTCATCAAATGCGTTTGCTCTTTATTATTCATTACTATTTTCTACACTTTTCTTTCTACAACGTTATTATTACTTTTCCTGATGAACCGGTGACTGTGACATGTAATGAGGCAACGCAACATGAGGATAGTGATTCGGATGAAGAAGACGAGATACCCGAGGAAGTTGTCAGAGAGGTGGAAAAATTTGAGAATAAGCCTAAGTCCAACCTGGACAAAACCGAAGCAGTAAACCTGGGGGATGCCGAGACCGTCAAGGAGACTCGCATCAGCATTCACTTATCACCAACAGAGAAGGAAGAGTACATCCATTTCCTAAAACAATATGAGGACATTTTCTCATGGTCATACAATGACATGACAGGTTTGAGCACGTCCATAGTGGCTCACAAGTTACCTACCAATCCAATGTGTCCGTCGGTAAAGCAGAAACTCAGAAAGTTCAAACCAGACATGAGCCTGAAAATCAAGGAGGAGGTTACCAAGCAGATCAAAGCCAAAGTTCTCAGGGTGGTTGAGTACCCAACCTGTTTAGCCAACATTGTGCCAATTCCGAAGAAAGATGGGAAAGTCAAAGTATGTGTTGACTATCGGGATTTAAACAAAGCAAGTCGCAAAGCCGACTTTCCACTGCCAAACATACACATGCTGATCGATAATTGCGCCAAGCATGAACTCCAATATTTTGTAGATTTCTTCGTGGGTTATCACCAGATTTGGATGGACGAAGAGGACGCAGAGAAAATAGCCTTTATTACACCATGGGGGGTGTACTGTTACAAGATGATGACATTCGGTCTAAAGAATGCTGGGGCTACCTACATGAGAGCCATGACGACCATCTTCCATGATATGATACACAAGGAGATAGAGGTATACATGGACGACACCATCATTAAGTCCAAGAGGGCCGCAGACCACATAGCAAACTTGAGAAAGTTCTTCAACAGACTGAGGAGATACAACTTGAAACTAAACCCCGCCAAATGTGCATTCGGGGTTCCCGTAGGAAAGTTATTGGGGTTCATTGTCAGCCATCGAGGGATCAAACTAGATCCGTGAAAAGTCAAGGCTATTTAGGAGTTACCGCCGCCTAGGAGCAAAAAGGACGTGATGAGCTTCCTAGGGCGTCTCAATTATATCAGTCGCTTCATAGCACAGTCCACAGTCATATGTGAACCCATCTTCAAGATGCTGAGGAAAGATGCCAAGACAAGCTGGACCGAAGATTATCAGAAAGCTTTTGACAAAATCAAGGAGTACTTGTCCACACCACCGGTCCTGGTCCCGCCAGAGCCGGGACCAGCTTTGCTGCTCTATCTATCTGTATTGGATAGAGCCTTCGGGTGTGTTCTGGGATAACATGATGAGACAGGGAGAAGGGAGCAAGCCATATACTACTTGAGTAAGAAGTTCACACCTTACGAAGCACGGTACTCTCTACTAGAACGTACTTGCTGTGCTCTCTACTTGCTGTGCTTTGACCTGGACGACCCAGAAGTTGAGGCATTACTTTTGTGCCTAAACCACATACCTCATATCCAGGATGGACCCTTTGAAGTATATATTTCAAAAACCCATGACGATCGAAAAATTGGCCAAATGGAAAATACTGTTGAGTGAGTTCGATATCGTCTACGTAACTCAAAAGGCGGTCAAAGGACAAGCATTAGCGGATCATCTTGCTGAGAATCCGGTGGAAGGAGAATACGAACCCTTGAAAACGTATTTTCCTGATGAAGAGGTGTCATTCGTTGGAGAAGACATTACTAAAGCATATGATGGTTGGAGGATGTTTTTTGACGGAGCTACAAATTTCAAAGGAGTAGGCATTGGGGCAGTTTTGGTATCAGAAACAGGTCAACATTATCCGGTATCTGCTAAACTCAGATTTCCCTGCACTAACAACATGGTGGAGTATAAAGCCTGCATATTAGGACTCAACATGGCAATCGACATGAACATTCAGAAGCTGCTAGTGATCGGTGATTCAGATTTGCTTGTGCACCAGGTACAAGGAGAGCGGGCCACCAAAAATTCCAAGATATTACCATATCTGTACCATGTGCAGGAATTGAGAAAAAGGTTCACCAAGATAGAGTTTCGGCATATACCCAGAATTCAAAATGAGTTTGCCGACGCATTGGCCACCTTGTCATCTATGATACAGCATCCAGACAAGAATTATATTGATCCCATTCCCGTAGGAATCCATAATCAACCGGCATATTGCACTCATGTTGAAGAAGAAACAGATGGAAAGCCTTGGTTCCATGATATCAAGGAGTATTTGTAAAAGGGAGAATATCCTGAGCATGCAAATCACACTCAGAAGCGCACACTTCGAAGATTTTCCAATCACTTTTTCTACAGCGGAGGAAATTTGTATAAGAGAACTCCTGATTTAGGATTGCTAATATGTGTCGACACAAAAGAAGCTTCTAAGATACTCGAGGAGGTACATGCTGGGACCTGTGGTCCGCACATGAATGGTTTCGTCTTGGCTAAGAAGATACTCTGGGCCGATTACTTTTGGATGACCATGGAGACCGATTGTGTCCAGTATGTCCGCAAATGCTACCAATGTCAAGTGCACGCCAATAGGATAAAAGTACCGCCAAATGAGCTCAATGCAACAAGCTCACCTTGGCCGTTCGCCGCCTGGGGAATGGATGTCATTGGTCCGGTTGAGCCTACTGCTTCAAACGGATACAGGTTTATTCTGGTAGCCATTGATTACTTGGCAAAATGGGTAGAAGCTGCATCTTACAAAGCCGTAACCAAGAAAGTCATCGCAGATTTTGTCAAGGATCGTATTGTCTGCCGATTCGGAATCCCCGAGTCTATTGTTACTGATAATGCCGCCAACCTCAACAATGATCTAATGAAAGCTATGTGTGAAACTTTCAAAATCAAGCACAAGAATTCCACAGCGTACAGGCCTCAGATGAATGGAGCCATAAAAGCCGCCAATAAAAACATCAAGAAGATAATAAGGAAGATGGTAGGAAACCACAAACAATGGCACGGGAAGCTACCTTTTGCTTTTTTGGGATACCGCACTACAGTTCACACACCAACTGGGGCAACTCCCTACATGCTGGTTTATGGTACCGAGGCCGTCATCCCAGCCGAGGTAGAGATCCCTTCTCTAAGAGTCATACAGGAAGCTGAACTCAGCGATGCAGAGTGGATAAGAAGTCGCTACGAGCAATTGGCCCTCATCAATGGAAAGAGGATGAACACAGTATGTCACAGCCAATTCTATCAGAACAGAATGTCCAGAGCTTTCAACAAAAGGGTCAAACCAAGACAGTTCGCACCAGGACAGCTGGTGCTGAAGAATATCTTCCCACATCAAGATGAAGCCACAGGAAAATTCTCTCCCAACTGGCAAGGTCCGTACATGGTTCACAGGGTGCTGACAGATACTTGTAGAAATGGATGGAGAAATCTGGCCAAAACTAATCAATTCAGACGCAGTCAAGAGATACTATGCTTAGATTATTTACATTTCCTCATCTGATATAATTGAACTACGCTTGACCCGATTCCCGTTTAAGAGGGGATACGTAGGCAGCCTTATGGGTTCGGTCATATCATAATAAAATTTCCATTTCCGCTAGATCAGAAACTGGGGCAGAATTTTGAGGAGGACCTTCAAAATTCCGGAGCAAGTCCAGCCGACGCCAACATGTGTCAGACGGTCAAAAGATCATCTACCAAACTGGGGAAGAATTTTGAGGAGGACCCTCAAAATTCCAATATAAGAGAGCTGCAATGCCTTTGAGATGTGTTACCGTCACTAGTTCATCTAAATTACTTGATATTTCAATATGTTTCTAAATAACTCTATTTTTCATCAATAATTGCATACTTTCGAAAACTCTATTTCCGTTACGGTCAGGTTACCCGAGAAACTCAAAAGGGCCCCAGAACGGAGCAAAGCAAGGCCAGCGGATAGAAGCACGAACCAACCTCCCCTACAAAACTTACAATTTTTCTTTGAGCGCAGGCACATTAGACGCAATGGTAACATCCGCAAAAATATACACGTAACAAGATCACTATCAATCGGACCACCCGACACTGAATATATCTCCAGCTAAGACATATGCTACTCTTATTTGCTACTCGCTTCTTGCATGAGGCTAACCCTTGCCTCCCTACTTGCACGAGGCTAATCCTTGCCTCCCTACTTGCATGAGGTTAATCCCTGCCTCCACCTGCATGAGGCTAATCCTTGCCTCCACACTTGCATGAGGCTAATCCCTGCCTCCCTATTTGCATGAGGCTAATCCTTGCCTCAATACTTGCATGAGGCTAATCCTTGCCTCCCTATTTGCATGAGGCTAATCCCTGCCTCCGTATTTGCATGAGGCTAATCCTTGCCTCCATACTTGCATGAGGCTAATCCTTGCCTCCCTATTTGCATGAGGTTAATCCTTGCCTCCATATCTGCATAAGGCTAATCCCTGCCTCCCTATTTGCATGAGGCTAATCTCTGCCTCCCTATTTGCATGAGGCTAATCCTTGCCTCCATACTTGCATGAGGCTAATCCTTGCCTCCCTATTTGCATGAGGCTAATCCTTACCTCCATACCTGATGAGGCCAATCCTTGCCTCCCTATTTGCATAAGGTTAATCCTTGCCTCCATATCTGCATGAGGCTAATCCCTGCCTCCCTACTTGCACGAGGCTAATCCCTGCCTCCATACTTGCATGAGGCTAATCCCTGCCCCCTATTTGCATGAGGCTAATCCCTGCCTCCCTATTTTTACATGAGGCTAATCCCTGCCTCCACATCTGCATGAGGCTAATCCTTGCCTCCCCATTCTCATGGGACTAAGCACTGTCCCTTTTTGCACGAATATTGCTCTATTTCTAGTACTATTTATTCGCTTTTTCGATCGGGCTAAGCTCTGACCTCCATTTCACAAGTCTAAGCCATGTCTTGTTAACATCATGTTATTGCATATCACGGGCTGAAATATCGCCAATCTATCCAAAGGCGTCATAGTCTAAAAGGCATTATCCTCATAGCCGGAAGACACCATGCCATGGCCTTAGGATCCCTCAAATTTGCATATCATTATTCAAAGGCGTCATGGTTCGGAGGCACCATTTGTCATGGCCCGAGAACATCATTTCATGGCCTGCGAATCCCTTACTAAACAATTCATGGCCCAGGACGTCATGGTCCAAGGACGTCATCTTTAACCGTCCAAAGACAACCTTCATGGTCCAAAAGGGTATCTGCACCATGTTTTAATTTTTACAAGTACATGTTCGTAGCATCTTTTATCTGCAAGTGGCCAGTAAGAAACCACCATCCTAGCAGGAGCGATCTTGCTCCAGTTCCTTCAACTATCTCGGACCTTAACCGCTCACCATAGCCGCTTCCGCATCTCATGCCCGTTTTTGCAATAACTTCGTCGGTATTCCGCCGATGAACCCAGAACTACACATGACCCGATTCTTGTAAAACCAGGGATATGTAGGCAACTCGAAGACTGGATTCCGGCCTCTGTCTTTCAAAAACATCCCATCCGGTCAAAATTGGCCATCATTTCTTTACCAGAAAACTCTTTCATCCTTCCCGGGTAAAGAGCGACAGCTGTTGATACCCAATTTTTCTCTATATATTTTTAGTACACATATATACTTTCAAAATAGCATATATGCATATATATAAGCATGCATAATCTTTTTTATAATTTTTCTATAATTTTAAAGGCTTTAAATTGATTTATTTCTTCCCCTTTTACTTACAAAATTTCCAATAATTATCCTTCAAACTATTGTTGTGGTAATTTAGCCATCTAAATTTTATATTCATGCCAAAATATTTCTTAAAGATTTTTAGTGCATTTTTTATAATTGCATTTACATTTTTAAAGCCAATTTGCATATATTTACAATACTAGCCTTATTAATGCATAATTACGTTATCAATGCATAAAATGGTCTTTTATATTTTTAAAATATTAAACAACTATTTTTAATCATTTTCAGTATACAAAATATTTTTTAGAAATCATTTTATTACTTTTATAAATTCGTATAGTACTGAAAATGGCTATTTAAAACATAGCCAAATTTATTTCAATTTCAGCCTAAATTCAACCCAATCCAATACCAATACCCAACCCAATTTCTGATCAGACTACCCGACCCAAGCCCCAAATACATTTACCCGACCCAGGCCCCCTTAATCTTGGCTGTTGATCTCCGAGATCAACGGCCCGGATTCACCCTTTCCTAATTAAACTAGAGTATACCCCCCAAAACCTAATTCATTTCAACACCTCCCACGCCGCCCTAAAATCCTCTCTACTCTCAAAACACTCTCAACCCAAACCCTAATCTTCCAACGCCGGCCTCCCATCTCTGGTCATCTCCGGTGACCTCTCATCATGTCTCAGGCCTCCAATGGCTTCTCTCATTGTCATTCTTGCCTTTTCTAAAGCCCTCAAGGGACCAGGGTCATGCCGACTTGCATCTAGGGTTCATCTCCGGCCTGTTCCTGGCTATTCCAGTGTGATTTCAAGCGAAATCATTCTATATTTGCTACGATCTATGAGTTTCTAGACAAGTTTCTTCATCTCTGTATGGGTCTCTTTCGAAACCCTAATTTTTTTTCTATTCCTCCTAGATCTGTACAGATCTAGGGCGATTTGATTTTGTTTCTTGAATGTTTTACATTATCTTTGAGATTCTTTACAAAAATCGTCT
>NW_017679796.1:0-2010 GCF_001879085.1 Nicotiana attenuata | reverse complement strand
GATAGTGGAAAGGGAAGGGGTGACTATGCATGCTTTAGCTATTAAAAGGGTAAAAAACATGTTATTAGATTTATATTCCTACTTGCGCAATAGAAACCATGCTTAGGACTCATTTCATGCATTAGAGATCATGTTCCCTAGGACTTACACTTACTATTTTCAGCATGTCCATTTCACTATCAAAATCCTGCGTTAAATGTGTTAATAACCGGTGTTTTCTACGATCATATTCCTACTGCCATGCACACTTAGAGATCCTGTTTTAGGCTAAACAATACTAACAAACATATCATCTCTGCATATTCTGGAAATCATGTTTAAACGCTGTAATATTTGTGCATATAGAAATCCTGCTTAGGATTCTGCACATACATCATTTTTGCATCTCTGCGCATTAGATACCATGTCTTTAGTATTTCATTTATATTCGCTTAAGCACGTCTAGTCTAACTATGAATGCATAAAAAGGGATAAAACAATTTTACTCAGTTTTTACAATCAACTGGCAATAATTCTGTGTGCTGAACACCTAGAATAGCATGTTTAAACAACCCATTTTCAAACAGTTTTCTTACTTCTGAAAATCGGTATACTATCTCACACCTAAGCAAGCCTTAGGTGACCAAACGGTTAAAATTGGAAATCTGCCTTCTTGTGTATGCTGCCTAATTCTCAACAGGTTTTAAAATCAGTAGGCAAACTGATTAGGCCTTTCTGTGTAGTACGACAAATCTGCTATTTGCTTATCTTCTAAAATCACCTAGATGTCATGCCTTAGGAGTCTGAATTAAATACTGCCCTTAACTGTGTTTGAGTCGTGCTGTCTATTTGCATTTCCTTTGGAGGTATACTTGGGCCTTTCGTCTGCTTCTCTGTGTCTCCCCCTAATTGCAGTCCTATATGTTCTTATTTGTCGCCCTAGTATTTTTCCTTTAAACCTTAGGGTCTGCCTAGAAAATCCCTTATAGGTAGGGGTCCTAACTCCCTCCAGGACCATTAAAAAGGGACGGGTAGCAGCACGCAATAGAGAACATTGACCAACACTCGCTTTACATGACCACTAAGGGGATAGGAGGGTGGATATGGACATGATGACCGATGCGCTAATGCCACGCGTAGCCCCTTTCCAAGGAGTGATTATCGGGTATTGTACTGATGTGATCCTATAGGCTAACCAACCTAGGACCTCCCTCTCCCCAAATTCTCTTTACTTGAAGCTTTACTGTCTTGCACACAACTTGTTTAAATTTTCGTCTTATCATTTGAATTGTACAATACCCAATATGCTCTGTTTACAATTATTTGCTTCAATTGTTTATTTTTGGACTAATTCGTAAGTACAAGTTCGGCCGGGACTCACAGTTGTGGACCAAGAGGGGTGCCTAACACCTTCCCCTCGAGGTTATTTCGAGCCCTTACCCTAATCTCTGATAATGCAAACCAACCCAAGAGTTAATCGCTCTAGGTGCCCTAACGCACCATAATCCGTTAGGTGGCGACTCTTCAAATACCCAATTCCCAAAAGGAAATGAGTCATTACACCCTGTGAATGTCGAAACCCGGACCTCTCTCCCCGTCAAAAGGGAGGGAAAAAAGGGGGCGCGACAACTAATATGGTTGTAGTCATATGACCTATGATAATTACATCGTTGCAATTCACAGTAATTGTTCGTCTATAGATATAATTTCATTCATTAAGGTCATACGTATCGGCCTATAGCAACCGTATAGGTCCATTTACTAATATTATAACCTATGCATATACTGTTATTGTGATTCATAGTAATATCGACCGTTTATATAATAGCAGTTTATATTAAGGTTATACGTATCGGCCTATAGCAACCATATAAGTCCATTCACTAATATGGTTGTAGTCGAGTATGGACCTATGAGTAATTACGATCGTTGCAATTCACAATAATTGTCCGTCTATAAATATAATTTCACTCATTAAGGTCATACGTATCGGCCTATAGCAACCGTATAGGTCCATTTACTAATATTATA
>NW_017679795.1:7277-15631 GCF_001879085.1 Nicotiana attenuata | reverse complement strand
TCGTTCTAAAAACTTCTTAGCATTGCTTCTTCTACTGTTCTTATCAGTTTTTCCATTATGTTTCGTATCAGTTTCTTCTACTCTATTTTCTTTGAATTCTTCTACTATGTTCTGCGTGTTACTTGCTATCATTGTTTTCTCATGAGTTGCTGACTGCTAAAAGAAACATGCAAGAGGTTTAAGCCCAATAATACCCTGCTCGGAGGATCTTCTTTGCCAATATGTATCCACTCATATGAGGTCCGCAAACTCCCACATGTACCTCAGCCATGATGACTGTAGCCTGTCTGGCATCTATGCATCTCAATAACCCCAGATCTGGAGTTCTCTTGTACAACACTCCTCCACTGAAGAAAAACCCACTTGCCAAGCGTCGAATTGCTCTCTTTTGATCCCCTGTAGCCTGTGTCGGGTATACTCCCATCCGAAGATACTCTTTTATGTCATGGAACCATGGCTCACCATCAAATTCATCCTCCACCACGTTACAATAGGCATGCTGATCTCGAACCTGAATATGTAATGGATCCACGTAAGCCTTGTCCAGATGATGCAACATTGATGCCAAGGTGGCCAAAGCGTCAGCAACCTCATTGTGCATCCTTGGAATGTGTTTGAAATCTATTGACTGAAACCGTTGACAAAGTTCATACAAGCACTGCCGGTATGGTATGAGCTTCAAGTCCCGTGTTTCCCACTCTCCCTGAATCTGGTGTACAAGAAGATCCGAATCACCCATGACCAAGATTTCCTGAACACCCATGTCTATAGCCAGTCTCAGTCCCAGGATACAGGCTTCGTACTCAGCCATGTTGTTGGTGCAATAGAAACGAAGTTGAGCAGTGACAGGGTAGTGTTGCCCTGTCTCAGAAATCAGTACTGCTCCTACTCCGACACCCTTGGCATTGGCAGCTCCATCAAAGAACAGTTTCCATCCAGGCCTCTCGACCTGTCCTAATTCTTCAACATGCATTACCTCCTCGTCCGGGAAGTATGTTTTCAAAGGCTCATATTCGTCATCAACGGGATTCTCAGCCAGATGATCAGCCAGTGCCTGCGCTTTCATAGCGGTCCGCGTCACGTAGACAATATCAAATTCCGTAAGCAGGATTTGCCATTTAGCCAGCCTCCCCGTGGGCATGGGCTTTTGAAAAATATACTTCAATGGGTCCAACCGAGAGATGAGGTAGGTAGTGTATGCTGACAAGTAATGTTTCAACTTTTGTGCTACCCAGGTTAGAGCACAACACGTCCTCTCGAGTTGAGTGTATTTTACCTCATATGATGTGAACTTCTTGCTGAGGTAGTAAATCGCCTGCTCTTTCCTTCCCGTGATGTCATGCTGCCCCAGTACACAACCAAACGAATTGTCTAACACAGTCAGGTAAAGGATCAGGGGCCTTCCTGGCTCTGGCGGGACCAACACTGGTGGGCTAGCCAAATACTTCTTGATCTTATCAAATGCTGCTTGACATTCGTCCGTCCATCTGACCGCAGCATCTTTCTTTAACAACTTGAAAATGGGTTCACAAGTAGTTGTAAGCTGGGCAATGAACCTGCTGATGTAATTCAACCTGCCAAGTAAACTCATCACATCTTTCTTGTTCCTTGGCGGTGGTAACCCTTGGATGGCTTTGATCTTTGACGGGTCTAATTCGATACCGCGCCGACTTACCACGAATCCCAACAACTTCCCCGATGGAACTCCAAATGCACATTTTGCTGGATTAAGCTTGAGGTTGTACCTGCGGAGTCTCTGGAAGAATTTCCTCAAATCCCTAACATAACATGGTCACATTGTTTCCTCGACTTTATGATCACGTCGTCCACATAGACCTCGATTTCCTGATGTATCATGTCATGGAACATGGTAGTCATTGCCCTCATATACGTTGCCCCTGCGTTCTTCAACCCGAATGGCATGACCCTGTAACAATACGTTCCCCAAGGTATGATGAATGCTGTCTTTTCTGCATCCTCCTCATCCATCAGAATCTGGTGATAGCCCGCGTAACAATCCACGAAGGAAGCAATCTCATGTTTGGCATAATTGTCAATCAATATATGGATGTTTGGAAGTGGGAAGTTATCCTTCGGTCTCGCCTTATTGAGATCACGGTAATCAACACATACTCTGGTCTTCCCATCCTTCTTTGGTACAGGCACCACATTAGCTAACCAGGTAGGGTATCGAGTAACTCGTATGACCTTCGCCTCAAGCTGCTTGGTAACCTCTTCTTTGATTTTCACACTGATATCTGTTTTTAATTTCCTCAACTTCTGCTTGACAGGCGAGCATTCCGAATAAACCAGCAATTTGTGGACCACCAGATCGGTGCTTAAACCTGGCATGTCATCATATGACCATGCGAAAACATCTTTGTATTCAAGCAACAATTCAATTATCTCTTCCCTGAGCGGGGCTTCCAAATGGACACTTATTTTGGTTTCCCGAACATTCTCCCGATCCCCTAGATTGATTGCCTCTGTGTCATTCAAGTTAGGCTTGGGGTTTTCCTCAAATTGATTTAACTCTTTACTGATTTCTTTCAAAGCCTCCTCCTCATCGTATTCCCCTCCGCCATCACAGTCAATTTCCTGTATTACTATTTCACATTGATTATCAAGACTAGGCCGGCGACTCCTTATGCATGACACATCACTGAAACCAGCATAAAAGGGACACGACTCCTTCCGAATTGGAAGAGGAGTAGCTTCCCAGTTATTGAGCCTAGCCTGAGATCCCATGAACTACACATCAAATTCACTCGGGCCTTCGCCAGGTTCCACCATATTCACTTCATCGAACAACTTTTCACACCTTGCGAGCATCTCCTTGTCAGGTTCTATCACCACAGAATTTGGCATTGCTGTTGCTGGGCGTTGTTTAGTACCAGGCCGGACAAAGGAACGGGAAAGGTGGGGAATAGGTTTTGGAAGGGTCCACACTCTCTTTTTCATCTTTTTTGGCTCTTCTTATGTCAGCTGAAGTGGGTTTGAAACCTAGCCCAAAAGTGTCTGGATTTCCGGGGAGAGACACCGGCTGTATGATTCCTTGCAATGAAGCACCTAACCCCTTTCCGGGCAAAAATCCATCTCTTATCATCTCTGAGGCTACCATAACAGATGCGGCGGCTATCTTGGGCATAGGACCACACTCTCCCTCCGGGATTTTATCAACTGGCACTGTATCCATGACTTGATACACCCAGGGACCTTTGTCATTTTCAACTTCCTCAAAGGATGTAATAGCATTACAAGAATTGTCCTCTCCATGAACCACGATCTCCTGCCGATCCCATTCGAACTTGACCATTTGATGCAAAGTAGATGGTACTGCCTTTGCGGTATGAATCCAGGGCCGTCCCAATAAAAGGTTGTAGGAAACACTGACATCGAGCACTTGAAACTCCATAGTGAATTCCACAGGTCCTATTGTTAGTTCCAACACAATATCTCCCACTGTGTCTTTACCTCCGCCGTCAAATCCCCGTACACAGATGCTGTTTTTATGAATTCTTTCCCTGTCAATGTGCAACTTTTCTAGAGTGGAAAGAGGGCAAATGTTGGCACTAGACCCGTTATCAATTAACACCCGATTCACCACGGAATCTTCACACCTCACTGTGAGGTACAAAGCTCTATTATGTTCAGTTCCTTCCAATGGTAACTCGTCATCAGAAAATGTCACCCTATTTACCTCAAAAATCTTATTCGCAATCTTCTCAAGATGATTCACAGTAATTTTATCTGGCACATGAGCTTCATTTAGAATCTTCATCAAGGCCCGGCGGTGTTCGTCCGAATGGATCAATAAAGACAATAATGAGATCTGTGCCGGGGTTTTCCTCAGTTGTTCCACAATAGTATAGTCCTGAGCCTTCATCTTTTTCAGGAACTCTTCAGCTTCTTCTTCAGTAACGGCTTTCTTTATCGGTGCCGAATTGTCTTTAGCTGCTTTAACTCAATTCTTCAGGGGCGAAGCACCTCCCTGATCTAGTCAACCCATGAGTTTCACACACTTCTTCTTTAATTTCCTTTCCTTGGTACATCACAGTCACCCTGTCATAATTCCACGGGACAGCTTTCTCGCTAACCACCGGCAATTGGGTCACCGGTTTGATGATAACTGGCTCTGCTCGAATGCCTTTTACAACCAACACAGGCTCGACAGCTGCTCCTGGTATTGTCACCTTAACAGGCCCTGGTTTTATTACCCTCACTGGTTCACTGACTGTCTGGCCCACTGCGACCAAGGGCTTCTTGTCAACCAATTCCTCTTTTGCTTTACTTTCGCTTGCTTTAATCATCATCACAGTCTGCGACGGCTTCTTGTATTCTCCCTTCTGCACTATCTCGATCATGTGAGCCTCATGATGAATTGGTAGTGGATTCTGCGTGATATTGGGAGTCTCCGGAGCCTGCACCTCAATTCTGCGTGTATCAATCAATTCCTGAATGGCAGTTTTCAGATGCCAACATTTCTCTGTATCATGTCCAGGTGCTCCTGAGCAGTATTCGCAATTCACTGAATGGTCCAGGTTCCTTGGGGGAGGGTTTGGTAATTTAGGTTCGATCGGGTTCAACATACCCAACTGCCTCAATCTGTGGTATAGGCTCGTATAAGATTCTCCCAAGGGAGTAAAAGTCTTCTTCTTCTGCGACCTATCATCCTTATATGCAGGATTGGGTTGGAAACTGGTTCCAGTGGCATTTCGGTTGGTTTTTGGGGGTGGGTAAGTGTTTTGGGGAGTGGGTGCGCGCCAATGGGCACGAGTAGGAGGTTGTGGGTATGTCTGGGCATGATGGACAGAGAAATGGGGAGTAGGAGGTGGGTAGTAATGCTGTGGTGGGCCATATGAGGTATGCGGGTAAGCTTGGGGGTGAGGGCGAGGTTGGTGATAATATGGTGACGGACCCCTGGACCAAACCCTTGATTCCACTACTGCCACTTCTTCTTTCTTCTTCTTGCCCAATACTCCTCCGGTGCCGCTTTGAATGGCCTGCGTGGTTGCTTTGAGTGCTGAGTAACTCATAATTTTGTTGGACTTGAGACCCTCTTCTACCATGCTGCCCATCTTTACAACTTCGTTGAAAGTTTTCCCCACAGCGGACACTAGATGGCCATAGTAAGTTGGCTCTAAAGCCTGAAGGAAATAATCCACCATCTCATTCTCTTTCATCGGGGGATCAACCCTTGCTGCTTGCTCTCTCCAACGGAACCCGTACTCTCTAAAGCTTTCTCCGGGCTTCTTCTCGATTTTGGTCAATGACAGACGGTCTGGGACGATTTCGAGGTTGTACTGAAAATGACATGCAAAAGCTTGAGCTAAGTCATCCCAGGTGTACCACCGAGCATGATCTTGTCTTGTGTACCACTCCAACGCCGCTCCACTTAAGCTTTGACTAAAGTAGGCCATTAATAGCTCATCCTTTCCTCCAGCCCCCCTCATCTTGCTGCAGAAACCCCTCAGGTGGGCCACCGGATCACCGTGGCCGTCATATAAGTCGAACTTGGGTAGTTTGAATCCCACTGGCAATTGGACGTCAGGAAACAAGCACAAGTCCTTGTAGGCCACACTTACTTGACCCTCGAGACCTTGCATGTTTCTGAAGGACTGCTTTAACTTTTGACCTTTCGTATCATCTCCTCTTGTTCCGGGTTTTTGGGAGGTTTCTCCTCTTCAGCTGAGAGATTAAAATGGGGAGTGTAAGAGTATGGTTCTGGGGGTTTGAAGGTGGGTTCGGGTGGGTAGTAGTGATTTTCCTGGGTTTGGAACAGAGGTTCATTTGAGGATCTGTGTAATGCGGTGGGTGGAGGAGCCATGAATACTGGGGCGATTGGTGGTGGGGGACCTGGAATTGGCTTGGAGGGTGGTAGTGGTGGTGTCTGAGAAGTGGTTTCGTAATATTGCTGGTGAGTAGGGAGAGCGGGATATGAGTTCGTTGCGGGAAGATCTTGGGGTTGAGTGGGTGGTGGGATATAATTGGGATTAGCAGGATAGGCGGGTGGGGGATGTCCCTTCGACCAAGCCTGGTACATTTCGGCCATCTGCTGTTTTAACTTATACATCTCCTCTCTCATTGTGTTTACATCCATTGCCTCCTCCTCTCTGGATGGGTCAACGATGCTTGCTTCTAAATCTTGGTTGGCCATTTTCAACTTGTCTTTGGAGCGTGTTTTGTAAGGGTGGGTTGCCAGAATGCCAGTCAGCTTATCACCTGCCTGAACTCATTATCAACAACTTGTTAGCGGTTAGGGCATTAACAAATAGGTAACCGCACATTGATGGATGGATGCACGTTGCTATTATGTCGCTGTTCAATCACATGCGTCATCCCGGCTTTTATTTCTTTCTCTTCCCACTCTTATCTTTCCTCTTCTTCATTTTTTTTCCGCTTTGTTTTTCTCTCCCTCTTTTGGACTCTCTTTCCTTTGGTTTTTCCCTTATTTGTATCATCCCTTTTTAGTTTCCTTTTATTATGGTCGAATCCTATGGAGATTGCCTACGTATCACGACCCCGCGTGAATCAGACCAGGCGTAGTTCGTGCGAACATAAATGCAAGAAATAAAAACCAATTGTTTTTTTTTTGGGAATTTTCAAATTTTCATTAATAACAAAAACAATTACAAAGCTACTAGACTATTTGTTTTTCTTTCTTGGAAATAGAAAGTACAAAAACCAGACACGAAAACTACAGACTCAAGAGTACATCAAAGCTTCAAATCCTGGGGCCCGCGGGGCGTCACTCGGCATCGCCGCGGGCCTGCGTGCAAGACCCTTTTGCAACTGATCTAGATCGTTCATAACCTGGCGAACAAATATCATCACAGCGGCAAAGAATGTGGTATGACCCATCCGTTCACCGGCCTGACACTTCATGACAATGTAGTTGGCAATGCTTCTAATTCTCTCCCTGATCTGACCTTTCTCTTGGAGTAGCCGGGTTATCTGTTGAGAGCGAGCCTCTAGTACCCGAGAATCCTGGAAGTGGAGATCTTGTAACAATTTTAGTTCCTTCTCCATATCGGCGATTAATTCATAGCATTGTTCCCTCTCGGCCTGTAGTTCTTTCTCCCGACGGGCCGCCTTTTCTTCAAGAGTGTTCATTTTTCTTTTCATGTTGGCGATGGTTCCCTCATAGTTTTTCTTCATTTGCTGTACAAACTGGGCCCTTTCCTCGGTCTTCTTTGCCCATTGAGCCCGAAGTTTTGCCACGCTTCCCTCGGATTTTTCCAGTTCTTCCTGACAGTCCAGGACTTGTTTCTTCAATCCTCTTATCAATCTCTCGTCGGATAGACTTCTTTCCCGATTCCTTGCGTCTAATTTCAGTTGTTGAATTTGAGCCTTGAGAGCTTCATTCTCTTGGGCCAATTGCTTTTTATCACCTTCATCGGCTGCGGCTTGCAAGCTGTTTTCGAACCGAAGCTCCTGAACCTGTTTTTCCAATGCTCCAATTCGAGCTCTGTACTCCTTTTCTTTAGCTAACCAATCCCACTGCACCTGAGCCTCGTTTGTTAATTGTTGCACATGTGGCCTTTTGGCGGGTCTCTCGGGGATTTGAAACCTTTTACCGAACCAAACCAAGTATTTGGGATCTACCTCACCTCTGGCCCGGTTCTGTACTATAGTTTTAGGCTCAAGGTACCTGCACTCATTCCATATCTTTCGGATTTGGCCTTCAGGGAATGCAGCTTTTGGGCCCAACTCAATGACTTGCCCACTCAGGTCTTCATCACCGTGCACCGTCTGGAATCTTCCGAATTGTCGCAAAACGCGGTAAGGAGCATAGGGCTGAATGCTTCGAATACCCATCAAAAGAATATAAGGGACCTCTGCTGATGTGTATACAGCTTCAGTAGCGGGAAGCCATCCATAAGCCCATTCAACTTTATCTGCAGTGAGGGATCTTAAATATGACGACCAGGCCTCAGTACCCTCCGGGAACTCAATACCTGTAACTCGGGTCTCGAATTCTGCAATACAACTCAACCCGGTTAAACCGTAGTTCATGTAGCCTGTGCGGTGACAGAGATGTTCCTGTATCCACAACTGCAAGAGCAAATTGCAACCCTGAAAGAATTTCTCCCCTTCTCGACATTTGGTCAGAGCTCGGTATATTTCTGCTACAATCAGAGGAGCCACTGTGCTAGTAGGTTTCTTCATGGCAACATCTAGCATCCCTACTAGGCCAAGGTCTATGTGACTGTCTTTTCTAGGACAAATTACCACTCCCAAAAAGGCCACCATGAAGGCTAATCCCCGTCGGGCTTCCCATTTGTCTTTATTTCCAGCATGTGTTAATCCTGTATTGGGTTCCTCAAAACCTTTGGGGTTACCATACCGGTGAT